>NC_069506.1:190101849-190275381 GCF_027579735.1 Bombina bombina | reverse complement strand
GGGTTAATAAATATAGGGGTCGGCGATGTTAGGGCAGCAGATTAGGGGTACATAGGTATAATGTAAGTAGCGGCGGTTTACGGAGCGGCAGATTAGGGGTTAATAATAATATGCAGGTGTCAGCGATAGCGGGGGCGGCAGGTTAGAGGTTAATAAGTGTAAGGTTAGGGGTGTTTAGACTCGGGGTACATGTTAGAGTGTTAGGTGCAGACGTAGGAAGTGTTTCCCCATAGCAAACAATGGGGCTGCGGTAGGAGCTGAACGCGGCTTTTTTGCAGGTGTTAGGTTTTTTTTCAGCTCGAACAGCCCCATTGTTTTCTATAGGGGAATCGTGCACAAGCACGTTTTTTAAGCTGGCCGCTTCCGTAAGCAACTCTGGTATCAAGAGTTGAAGTTGCGTTAAATATGCTCTACGCTCCTTTTTTGGAGCCTAACGCAGCCATTCTGTGGACTCTCAATACCAGAGTTATTTAACCCCTTAATGACCGGACCATTTTTCAATTTTCTTACCCTTAATGACAATGGCTATTTTTACATTTCTGCAGTGTTTGTGTTTAGCTGTAATTTTCCTCTTACTCATTTACTGTACCCATACATATTATATACCGTTTTTTTCGCCATTAAATGGACTTTCTAAGGATACCATTATTTTCATCATATCTTATAATTTCCTATAAAAAAAAATATAAAATATGAGGAAAAAATTGAAAAAAAACACACTTTTTCTAACTTTGACCCCCAAAATCTGTTACACATCTACAATCACCAAAAAACACCTATGCTAAATAGTTTCTAAATTTTGTCCTGAGTTTAGAAATACCCAATGTTTACATGTTCTTTACTTTTTTTGCAAGTTATAGGGCCATAAATACAAGTAGCACTTTGCTATTTCCAAACAACTTTTTTTCAAAATTAGCGCTAGTTACATTGGAACCCTGATATCTGTCAGGAATACCTGAATATCCCTTGACATGTATATATTTTTTTTTAGAAGACAACCCAAAGTATTGATCTAGGCCCATTTTGGTATATTTCATGCCACCATTTCACCGCCAAATGTCATCAAATAAAAAAAAAGTTCACTTTTTCACAAATTTTGTCACAAACTTTAGGTTTCCCACTGAAATTATTTACAAACAGCTTCTGCAATTAAGGCACAAATGGTTGTAAATGCTTCTTTGGGATCCCCTTTGTTCAGAAATAGCAGACTTATATGGCTTTGTGGTTGCTTTTTGGTAAGTAGAAGGCCGCTAAATGCTGCTGCGCACCACACGTAAATTATGCCCAGCAGTTAAGGGGTTAAATTAGGTAGCTTGTAGGGAGCTTGCAGGGTTAATTTTAGCTTTAGGGTAGAGATCAGCCTCCCACCTGACACATCCCACCCCCTGATCCCTCCCAAACAGTTCTCTTCCCTCCCCCACCCCACAATTGTCCCCGCCATCTTAAGTACTGGCAGAAAGTCTGCCAGTACTAAATAAAAGGAGTTTTTATTTTTTTTAATAAAAAAAAAAAAAATGTTTTAGCTGTGATGGACTCCTGCCTTAGCCCCAACCTCCATGATCCCCCCCCCCAGCAATCTAACCCTCTCCCCTACCTAATTGCCGCCATCTTGGGTACTGGCAGCTGTCTGCCAGTACCCAATTTGCCCCCCAAAAAAGTGTTTTTAATTATTTTTTATTACTAATTTATTTTTTTCTGTAGTGTAGCAGCCCCCCACAATACCCCAACCCCCTCCCCCTCCCAGATCCTCATATATATATATTTCCCCCCCTCTTCCCACTCATTGGTGTCAGTGTGGGTAGGTGATCGCGGGCGTGCGCGCGCACCCGCGCGCGCACGCGCACGCGCATGCGCGCCCCCCGCACGCTCCCGGCACCCGGCGTGCACATTGCACTAACAGGAGCCGGATGCCGGGTAGCGATGGGCCGCCCACCCGCCTCCCAGTTGCGCTCCCACCCACCAACGAACCGGCCGCATCGCTACCGGTGCAGAGAGGGCCACAGAGTGGCTCTCTCTGCATCGGATGCTTTCTAAGGGTATTGCAGGATGCCTCAATATCGAGGCATCACTGCAATACCCTGAGAGCTGCTGGAAGCGATTGCGATCGCTTCCAGCACTCTCTTAGACAAGTGACGTACCAGGTACGTCCATTGTCACTAACTGCAAGTTTTTGCAGGACGTACCTGGTACGTCACTTGTCATTAAGGGGTTAAAAGGTGCGGCCAGAAAAAAGCCAGCGTTAGCTACGCGGGTCGTTACCGACAAAACTCTAAATCTAGCCGAAAATGTTTTAGGATTGTAAAAAAAATAGTTAAATGTGAATAACTTTTGGTATGTTTTATCAAATGTTCTGAAATTTTCAGAATATGTCTGAATCCATAGATTAATCTATTGTGGTAAGTTTGGTTTAAATTGTTTAACATCTAAGTTCAATTTTGTACGTTAAGCCACATTAACCCCTTAACGACTGAGGACGTGCAGGGTACGTCCTCAGAAAAAAGGCAGTTAACGCCTGAGAACGTACCCTGCACGTCCTCAGTGTGGAAAGCAGCTGGAAGCGATCCTGATCACTTCCAGCTGTTTTCCGGTTATTGCAGGATGCCTCGATATTGAGGCATCCTGCAATAACATTTTTTACCCCTCCGGTGCAGAGAGAGCCACTCTGTGGCCCTCTCTGCACCGGACATCGATGGCCGCATTCGTTGGTGGGTGGGAGCTGAAGTGGGAGGTGGGTGGGCGGCCATCGATGGCTTCTTGGTCAGAGAGGGGGGCGGGGATCGGGGGGCGGTATCGCCGGGGGCGCGCACGGGGCGCGCGCGTGCACGGGGGTGGTGGGCGGGCGCGTGCACGGGGAGGGAGCGGGTGGGAACCACTTACACTACAGAAAGGTTTTTTTTTATTATGGGGAGAAAGGAGGGATAAAATCCCTGATTAAAGTAATCTAAGGGATCTGGGAGGGGGTGGGGGATTAGTCTTGGGGGGGGGGGAAGCTACACTGCAGAAAAAACAAAAATAAAAAAAAATAAAGACATTTTTACATGCAAACTGGGTACTGGCAGACAGCTGCCAGTACCCAAGATGGCCCCCAATAAGGCAGAGGGGGAGGGTTAGAGAGCTGTATTGGGGGGGATCAGGGAGGTTGGGGGCTAAGGGGGGAATCTTACACAGCAGCATATGTAAATATGCTATATATAAAAAAATGATACCTTTTATTTTAGTACTGGCAGACTTTCTGCAGTACTTAAGATGGCGGGGACAATTTTTGGGGTGGGGGAGGAAAGAGAGCTCTTTGGGAGGGATCAGGGGGTCTGATGTGTCAGGTGGGAAGCTGATCTCTACACTAAAGCTAAAATTAACCCTGCAAACTCCATACAAGCTACCTAATTAACCCCTTCATTGCTGGGCATAATTCACGTGTTGTGCGCAGTGGCATTTAGCGGCCTTCTAATTACCAAAAAGCAACACCAAATCCATATATGTCTGCTATTTTTGAACAAAGGAGACCCCAGAGAAGCATTTACAACCATTTGTGCCATAATTGCACAAAATGTTTGTAAATGATTTCAGTGAGAAATCTAAAATTTTGAAAAATTTAACGTTTTTCTTTATTTGATCGCATTTGGCGGTGAAAATGGTGGCATGAAATATACCAAAAATGGGCGTAGATCAATACTTTGGGTTGTCTACTACACTACACTAAAGCTAAAATTACCCCAAAAAGCTCCCTACATGCTCCCTTATTAACCCCTTCCCTGCTGTGCATAATACACGCATGGTGCGCAGTGGCATTTAGCGGCCTTCTAATTACCAAAAAGCAACGTCAAAGCCATATATGTCTGCTATTTCTGAACAAAGGGGATTCCAGAGAAAAATTTACAACCATTTATGCCATAATTGCACAAGCTGTTTGTAAATAATTTCAGTGAGAATCCTAAAGTTTGTGAAAAAATTTGTGAAAAAGTGAACAATTTTTTTTATTTGATCGCATTTGGTGGTGAAATGGTGGCATGAAATATACCAAAATGGGCCTAGATCAATACTTTGGGATGTCTTCTAAGAAAAAATATATACATGTCAAGGGATATTCAGGTATTCCTGACAGATATCAGGGTTCCAATGTAACTAGCGCTCATTTTGAAAAAAAGTGGTTTGGAAATAGCAAAGTGCTACTTATATTTATTGCCCTATAACTTGCAAAAAAAAGCAAAGAACGTGTAAACATTGGGTATTTCTAAACTCTGGACAAAATTTAGAAATTATTTAGCATGGGTGTTTTTTGGTGGTTGTAGATGTGTAACAGATTTTGGGGGACAAAGTTAGAAAAAGTGTGTTTTTTTCCATTTTTTCCTCATATTTTATATTTTTTTTTATAGTAAATGATAAGATATGATGAAAATAATGGTATCTTTAGAAAGTCCATTTAATGGCGAGAAAAACGGTATATAATATGTGTGGGTACAGTAAAAGAGTAAGAGGAAAATTACAGCTAAACACAAACACTGCAAAAATGTAAAAATAGCCTTGGTCCCAAATGGACAGAAAATGGAAAAGTGCTGTGGTCATTAAGGGGTTAAGCTCCCCAAAAAACAAGCTTAATGTCACTCATTTGCCTTGTGGAATTCCAAAATCCATGAAACTTCTAGGATAGGCTTGGATAGTGGAAATCTTGGGTTGTGCAAAATTATGCAGCAATTGATTAACATTTGGCCACTTTTTTACTCATTAAGCCACATTAAGCTCCCCAAAAAATAAGCTTAATGTCACTCATTTGCCTTGTGGGAAACCAAATACCATGAAACTTCTAGGATAGGTTTGTAAAGTGACAAACTGAGTTTGTGCCAAGTTTCAAGGCAATTGATCGATGTTTAGGTGAATTTTGGTACATTAAACCCAAATTTTTTCTTTCATGATTTAGAAAGAGCATGCCATTTTAAACAACTTTCTAATTTACTTTTATTGTCTAATTTGCTTCATTCTCTTGATATACTTTGCGGAAAAGCATATCTAGATAGGCTCAGTAGCTGCTGATTGGTTGCTTCACATAGATGCCTCGTCTGATTGGCTCACCCATGTGCATTGTTATTTCTTCAACAAAGGATATCTAAAGAATGAAGCAAATTAGATAATAGAAGTAAATCGGAATGTTGTTTAAAATTGTATTCTCTATCTGAATCATGAAAGAACATTTTTGGGTTTAGTATCCCTTTAAGCTCTTTTTACATTAAGCTGATCACATTAAATGTTTTAGGATTGTAAAAAAATAGTTAAATGTGAATAACTTTTGGTATGTTTTATCAAATGTTCTGAAATTTTCAGAATATGTTTGAATCCATAGATTAATGTATTGTGGTAAGTTTGGTTGAAATTGGTTAACATCTAAGTTCAATTTGGTACGTTAAGCCACATTAAGCTCCCCAAAAAACAAGCTTAATGTCACTCATTTGCCTTGTGGAATTCCAAAATCCATGAAACTTCTAGCATAGGCTTGGATAGTGGAAATCTTGGGTTGTGCAAAATTATGCAGCAATTGATTAACATTTGGCCACTTTTTTACTCATTAAGCCACATTAAGCTCCCCAAAAATAAGCTTAATGTCACTCATTTGCCTTGTGGGACACCAAAATCCATGAAACTTCTAGGATAGGTTTGGAAAGTGAAAAACTGAGTTTTGTGCCAAGTTTCAAGGCAATTGATTGAAGTTTTGGTGAATTTTGGTACATTAAGCTCTTTTTACATTAAGCTGCTCACATTAAATGTTTTAGGATTGTAAAAAAATTGTTAAATGCGAATAACTTTTGGTATGTTTTATCAAATTTCCTGAAATTTTCAGATTATGTTTGAATAGATAGATTAATATATTGTGAGAAGTTTGGGGGAAATTTTTAAGATCTAAGTTCAATTTTGTACGTTAAGCCAAATTAAGCTCCCCAAAAAACAAGCTTAATGTCACTCATTTGCCTTGGGGGAAACCAAATACCATGAAACTTCTAGGATAGGTTTGTTTGTGCCAATTTCAAGGCAATTGATCGATGTTTAGGTGAATTTTGGTACATTAAGCTCTTTTTACATTAAGCTGCTCACATTAAATGTTTTAGGATTGTAAAAAAATAGTTAAATGTGAATAACTTTTGGTATGTTTTATCAAATGTTCTGAAATTTTCAGAATATGTTTGAATCCATAGATTAATGTATTGTGGTAAGTTTGGTGGAAATTGGTTAACATCTAAGTTCAATTTTGTACATTAAGCCACATTAAGCTCCCCAAAAAACAAGCTTAATGTCACTCATTTGCCTTGTGGAATTCCAAAATCCATGAAACTTCTAGGATAGGCTTGGATAGTGGAAATCTTGGGTTGTGCAAAATTATGCAGCAATTGATTAACATTTGGCCACTTTTTTACTCATTAAGCCACATTAAGCTCCCCAAAAAATAAGCTTAAAGGGACAGTATACTGTAAAATAGTTTTTCCCTTAATGTGTTTACAATTGCTTTTTTACCAACTGCAGAGTAAAAAATTCATGAAAATTAGATTTTTAAGGTTTATTTCTGTATATTAAAGCTCTGATTTTGTATGTTGAAGCCACAGCCTAATAAAATAGGTTGAGCTTGTAGATATAATCAGATCTTATTACTGTATCACATTGTGCACATATACCTGCTTCTTTATCTTATATCTGTCCTTAAAACAATCACCAATACTTTGAGAGAACAATGGAAAATCAACATTTTATTACCTTATCTCTGCTTTATCACACTGGGAGTGTAATTTCTTCTGCTGGCTGTGTTTACAAAGCTTATCTATAGCTGGTACGCGCGGCCACAAACTTTCACAATAGGTGGGGATACCACATGCTAAATTAAAAATTTCAAATGCCAATATAAGGGTAAAGGAGCTACTTGTAAACAAATTAATACACTCCAGCAGGTAAAGTGGATCATTGGGAACAAATTAAAGGGGAGAAAAATTTTGAGTAAACTGTCCCTTTAATGTCACTCATTTGCCTTGTGGGAAACCAAAATCCATGAAACTTCTAGGATAGGTTTTGAAAGTGACAAACTGAGTTTGTGCCAAGTTTCAAGGCAATTGATCGATGTTTAGGTGAATTTTGGTACATTAAAGGGACATTAAACCCAAATCTTTTCTTTCATGATTTAGAAAGAGCATGCCATTTTAAACAACTTTCTAATTTACTTCTATTGTCTACTTGCTTCATTCTCTTGATATACTTTGCGGAAAAGCATATCTAGATAGGCTCAGTAGCTGCTGATTGGTTGCTTCACATAGATGCCTCGTCTGATTGGCTCACCCATGTGCATTGTTATTTCTTCAACAAAGGATATCTAAAGAATGAAGCAAATTAGATAATAGAAGTAAATCGGAATGCTGTTTAAAATTGTATTCTCTATCTGAATCATGAAAGAACATTTTTGGGTTTAGTATCCCTTTAAGCTCTTTTTACATTAAGCTGCTCACATTAAATGTTTTAGGATTGTAAAAAAATAGTTAAATGTGAATAACTTTTGGTATGTTTTATCAAATGTTCTGAAATTTTCAGAATATGTTTGAATCCATAGATTAATGTATTGTGGTAAGTTTGGTTGAAATTGGTTAACATCTAAGTTCAATTTTGTATGTTAAGCCACATTAAGCTCCCCAAAAAACAAGCTTAATGTCACTCATTTGCCTTGTGGAATTCCAAAATCCATGAAACTTCTAGGATAGGCTTGGATAGTGGAAATCTTGGGTTGTGCAAAATTATGCAGCAATTGATTAACATTTGGCCACTTTTTTACTCATTAAGCCACATTAAGCTCCCCAAAAAATAAGCTTAATGTCACTCATTTGCCTTGTGGGACACCAAAAATCCATGAAACTTCTAGGATAGGTTTGGAAAGTGAAAAACTAAGGCCTAGATTTGGAGTTTGGCGGTAGATGGGCTGTTAACGCTCCGCAGGCTTTTTTCTGGCCGCACCATAAATTTAACTCTGGTATCGAGAGTTCAAACAAATGCTGCGTTAGGCTCCAAAAAAGGAACGTAGAGCATTTTTACCGCAAATGCAACTCTCGATACCAGAGTTGCTTACGGACGCGGCCAGCCTCAAAAACGTGCTCGTGCACGATTCTCCCATAGGAAACAATGGGGCTGTTTGAGCTGAAAAAAAACCTAACACCTGCAAAAAAGCAGCGTTCAGCTCCTAACGCAGCACCATTGTTTCCTATGGGCAAACACTTCCTACGTCTGCACCTAACACTCTAACATCTACCCCGAGTCTAAACACCCCTAACCTTACACTTATTAACCTCTAATCTGTCGCCCCCGCTATCGCTGACCCCTGCATATTTTTTTTAACCCCTAATCTGCCGCTCCGTAAACAGCCGCAACCTACGTTATCCCTATGTACCCCTAATCTGCTGCCCTAACATCGCCGACCGCTATATTATATTTATTAACCCCTAATCTGCCCCCCACAACGTCGCCTCCACCTGCCTACACTTATTAACCCCTAATCTGCCGAGCGGACCGCACCGCTACTATAATAAAGTTATTAACCCCTAACCCGCCTCACTAACCCTATCATAAATAGTATTAACCCCTAATCTGCCCTCCCTAACATCGCCGACACCTACCTTCAATTATTAACCCCTAATCTGACGACCGGAGCTCATCGCTACTATAATAAATGGATTAACCCCTAAAGCTAAGTCTAACCCTAACACTAACACCCCCCTAACTTAAATATAATTTACATCTAACGAAATAAATTAACTCTTATTAAATAAATGATTCCTATTTAAAGCTAAATACTTACCTGTAAAATAAATCCTAATATAGCTACAATATAAATTATAATTATATTATAGCTATTTTAGGATTAATATTTATTTTACAGGCAACTTTGTAATTATTTTAACCAGGTACAATAGCTATTAAATAGTTAAGAACTATTTAATAGTTACCTAGTTAAAATAATAACAAATTTACCTGTAAAATAAATCCTAACCTAAGATATAATTAAACCTAACACTACCCTATCAATAAATTAATTAAATAAACTACCTACAATTACCTACAATTAACCTAACACTACACTATCAATAAATTAATTAAACACAATTCCTACAAATAAATACAGTTAAATAAACTAGCTAAAGTGCAAAAAATAAAAAAGAACTAAGTTACAAAAAATAAAAAAATATTTACAAACATAAGAAAAATATTACAACAATTTTAAACTAATTACACCTACTCTAAGCCCCCTAATAAAATAACAAAGCCCCCCAAAATAAAAAATTCCCTACCCTATTCTAAATTAAAAAAGTTACAAGCTCTTTTACCTTACCAGCCCTGAACAGGGCCCTTTGCGGGGCATGCCCCAAGACTTTCAGCTCTTTTGCCTGTAAAAAAAAACATACCATACCCCCCCCCAACATTACAACCCACCACCCACATACCCCTAATCTAACCCAAACCCCCCTTAAAGAAACCTAACACTAAGCCCCTGAAGATCTCCTACCTTGTCTTCACCATCCAGGTATCACCGATCCGTCCTGGCTCCAACATCTTCATCCAACCCAAGCGGGGGTTGGCGATCCATCATCCGGTGGCTGAAGAGGTCCAGAAGAGGCTCCAAAGTCTTCCTCCTATCCGGCAAGAAGAGGACATCCGGACCGGCAAACATCTTCTCCAAGCGGCATCTTCGATCTTCTTCCATCCGGTGCGGAGCGGGTCCATCTTGAAGCAGGCGACGCGGATCCATCCTCTTCTTCCGTTGTCTCCCGACGAATGACGGTTCCTTTAAGGGACGTCATCCAAGATGGCGTCCCTCGAATTCCGATTGGCTGATAGGATTCTATCAGCCAATCGGAATTAAGGTAGGAATTTTCTGATTGGCTGATGGAATCAGCCAATCAGAATCAAGTTCAATCCGATTGGCTGATCCAATCAGCCAATCAGATTGAGCTCGCATTCTATTGGCTGATCCGATTGGCTGATAGAATCCTATCAGCCAATCGGAAATCGAGGGACGCCATCTTGGATGACGTCCATTAAAGGAACCGTCATTCGTCGGGAGACAACGGAAGAAGAGGATGGATCCGCGTCGCCTGCTTCAAGATGGACCCGCTCCGCACCGGATGGAAGAAGATCGAAGATGCCGCTTGGAGAAGATGTTTGCCGGTCCGGATGTCCTCTTCTTGCCGGATAGGAGGAAGACTTTGGAGCCTCTTCTGGACCTCTTCAGCCACCGGATGATGGATCGCCAACCCCCGCTTGGGTTGGATGAAGATGTTGGAGCCAGGACGGATCGGTGATACCTGGATGGTGAAGACAAGGTAGGAAGATCTTCAGGGGCTTAGTGTTAGGTTTCTTTAAGGGGGGTTTGGGTTAGATTAGGGGTATGTGGGTGGTGGGTTGTAATGTTGGGGGGGGGGGTATGGTATGTTTTTTTTTACAGGCAAAAGAGCTGAAATTCTTGGGGCATGCCCCGCAAAGGGCCCTGTTCAGGGCTGGTAAGGTAAAAGAGCTTGTAACTTTTTTAATTTAGAATAGGGTAGGGAATTTTTTATTTTGGGGGGCTTTGTTATTTTATTAGGGGGCTTAGAGTAGGTGTAATTAGTTTAAAATTGTTGTAATATTTTTCTTATGTTTGTAAATATTTTTTTAATTTTTGTAACTTAGTTCTTTTTTATTTTTTGTACTTTAGCTAGTTTATTTAATTGTATTTATTTGTAGGAATTGTGTTTAATTAATTTATTGATAGTGTAGTGTTAGGTTAATTGTAGGTAATTGTAGGTAGTTTATTTAATTAATTTATTGATAGGGTAGTGTTAGGTTTAATTATATCTTAGGTTAGGATTTATTTTACAGGTAAATTTGTTATTATTTTAACTAGGTAACTATTAAATAGTTCTTAACTATTTAATAGCTATTGTACCTGGTTAAAATAATTACAAAGTTGCCTGTAAAATAAATATTAATCCTAATATAGCTACAATATAATTATAATTTATATTGTAGCTATATTAGGATTTATTTTACAGGTAAGTATTTAGCTTTAAATAGGAATCATTTATTTAATAAGAGTTAATTTATTTCGTTAGATGTAAATTATATTTAAGTTAGGGGGGTGTTAGTGTTAGGGTTAGACTTAGCTTTAGGGGTTAATCCATTTATTATAGTAGCGATGAGCTCCGGTCGTCAGATTAGGGGTTAATAATTGAAGGTAGGTGTCGGCGATGTTAGGGAGGGCAGATTAGGGGTTAATACTATTTATGATAGGTTTAGTGAGGCGGGTTAGGGGTTAATAACTTTATTATAGTAGCGGTGCGGTCCGCTCGGCAGATTAGGGGTTAATAAGTGTGGGCAGGTGGAGGCGACGTTGAGGGGGGCAGATTAGGGGTTAATAAATATAATATAGGGGTCGGCGGTGTTAGGGGCAGCAGATTAGGGGTACATAGGGATAACGTAGGTGGCGGCGCTTTGCGGTCGGAAGATTAGGGGTTAATTATTTTAAGTAGCTGGCGGCGACGTTGTGGGGGGCAGGTTAGGGGTTAATAAATGTAATACAGGGGTCGGCGGGGTTAGGGGCAGCAGATTAGTTGTACATAAGTATAACGTAGGTGGCGGTCGGCAGATTAGGGGTTAAAATATTTTAATCGAGTGGCGGCGATGTGGGGGGAGCTCGGTTTAGGGGTACATAGGTAGTTTATGGGTGTTAGTGTACTTTAGGGTACAGTAGTTAAGAGCTTGATGAACCGGCGTTAGCCCAGAAAGCTCTTAACTCCTGCTATTTTCAGGCGGCTGGAGTTTTGTCGTTAGAGCTCTAACGCTCACTTCAGAAACGACTCTAAATACCGGCGTTAGGAAGATCCCATTGAAAAGATAGGATACGCAAATGGCGTAGGGGGATCTGCGGTATGGAAAAGTCGCGGCTGAAAAGTGAGCGTTAGACCCTTTAATCACTGACTCCAAATACCGGCGGTAGCCTAAAACCAGCGTTAGGGAGCCTCTAACGCTGGTTTTGACGGCTACCGCCGAACTCTAAATCTAGGCCTGAGTTTGTGCCAAGTTTCAAGGCAATTGATTGAAGTTTTGGTGAATTTTGGTACATTAAGCTCTTTTTACATTAAGCTGCTCACATTAAATCACTCATTTGCCTTGTGGAATTCCAAAATCCATGAAACTTCTAGGATAGGCTTGGATAGTGGAAATCTTGGGTTGTGCAAAATTATGCAGCAATTGATTAACATTTGGCCACTTTTTTACTCATTAAGCTACATTAAGCCATTTTCACATTAAATGTTTTAGGATGTCCCTGAAAATCTTTACAGAATTACGCTGGGATTAGAGAGACATTTTCATATATGCCCATGGAACGCCCATGTTCAGCCCATTTTACAAAAAAACAACAATTACACTTTGCATTTTGTATTTATAAGTATAAATTTCTGTGTGGTTTTTGCACATCCAGTGTACTAAAATTACGATTTAGGCTGTGCATATTTAATACGATTTATTCCTGTGTAAATTACATACACATTTTACATTTTTGTTAAAATAAGATTCTTGGTGAAGAATTTCGTTACAATTTTTGATACACCTTAACAATACAGTTTTTCCCTGCTTTTTTTTGCGCGAATAGATCAAATATTAGTTTTGTGTGATGTTTAAAATATAATTTTTATTGTGCACTTTTCATATGAAAATGCAATATTCGCCCCTTAAAGAGACACCCTGTTTTCTGGCTTTAGATCATTCCACCAGGGAAATAGAAGGACTGGCGAGCCTTCTTTAATTATCTTCCCAGGCCAGAGAGCTTTCAATCATCGAGCCCACAGTCTCACACATTCACATACATACTCTCTCTCACTATATATATAATCAGGAAATCAGAAAATCATGTGCATTGCTTTGCACGTTAAGTTTTTGTGACAATTCACATAAAGTAAACAGTCAGAATTCAAATGCCCAGAATCGTTTAAAGTTTATCTAAAAAAAGCAGTATTTTATTTGGATGATGATTGTGTGTGTCTAGAGACAGACACATGTACAGACAGACAGACATATGGAAAGTCACGTAGATAGATAAATAGATAGATGATAGATAGAAATATAGATAGATTGATAAATAGATAGATAGATAGATACATAGATAGATGATAGATAGAAATATAGATATATTGATAAATAGATAGATAGATAGATAGATAGATACATAGATAGATGATAGATAGATAGATAGATAGATAGATAGATGGAAAGACAGACAGACAGATATATTGGTGGACTTATGTAAAATAAGATTTTAACTTATTTTATTGCTGTTCTTTCATAGACACAATAATACATTTCCCTAAAATGTTTTTTTAAGAGATAGTCAATGGAAAAATGCACCAGACACTGACGATTCCATACAGCTCTTTAGGGGTATTATTGCATCACAATAATGACATCTCAATGAGTGGATATTTTACTGTGAGATTAAGCACAAGCTCCTCATTATTGTTCTTTCTGCGCTGGAAGGAGTTGCTTTTACGGTTGGATAAACCATAGCGACGTGTGATTTCTACTGAACTGTTCATTCCTTGAACATAAGGATGAATAGGTTAGCTGTTGTGCTTGTCATAATTTCTGAACTGACATTGGTTCTTGCTACCTCAGGTAAGTAACGCTACTTGGAAATATCATGGGTACTTTCTCCACTTCCAGGGGAAATGGTAAAATAAAAATGTCTCTAAAAATAACAATATGAGAACAGATAAAGTAAAACAAAATCTATTTATCATTTACATATTTATTTGAACTCTAAAACAAAGTTAATAAAATAGGTGACTTGGATTTTAACATCATTAATATGATATCTAAAATATCATGTGACCCAAAATTTGAAGAAAAGAGACCTTTATTCTTATGATACATAGGGGCCGATTTAACAAAATCTGGCAGACATGATACATGCAGCGTATCATGTCCATCAGACATTGCTGAAGGCGGACAGCATACACTGTCGGCATTCAGCATTGCACAAGCAGTTCTAGTAAACTGCTTGTGCAATGCCGCCCCCTGCAGATTTGCAGCCAATCGGCTGCTAGCAGGGGCTGTCAATCAACCTGATCGTATTCGATTAGGTTGACTGCTGTACGCCGCTCAGAGGTGGCGGATCCATTTAAGGAGCAGCGGTGTTAAGAGCACAGCTTCTTAACTCCTGCGAAAACAGGGCGAGTTGACCCCATTCGGGGAATAGTAAATTGGCCCCATGGTCTGAAATGTTTTCTGATAAAGAGACATAGTTTCAGCACCTTACCCTGTTATTACTTTTAACCTGATGTATAATGGGTAAAAATTTGTCATTTTTATATTTACCACATGCTATATAGTCAGATGAACTCTAACTTGAAAGAATAGATTCTTCTCATGTAAGTAATCAATTTTATAGGTGTATGGGATAAGTTTTGGTTAAAATAGAGTTTCAGAGAGAGTCAACGTTTCACAGGTTACAGAGAGTTACAATAACACGTCAGATTAAACTATAATATGTAATAATTCATAACTAGCAGCTACTAAGGAAAATTTAGAAAAGCTGCACAGGCATCAGGGTTTAATAACATAAGTTATTTACACTTGTATATTCAATACTAACATCAAACTTACAATATAATACAATAAAAAAGCCCTATTTAATACCCCTTAATAAAGGACCAAATGCTGCTGAATTATAACAAAAAGTTAAAAAAATAATGATTAGCATTTTTCAATGATTCATAATGGGCTGTTTTAACATAATGTATTTTACTATAAATCTTACATGTTTTTTTATAGTCCCACTCACTGCATGTTACACAGGGGGAAAACCCAGTATCCCAGCATTCCATCTAACAATCTGTTTTATCTACAGAACAAACTGACGGTAATGGCGTTGATCAAGATGTCCTTTCCTTTCTAAAAACATACCATCGTTTAAAGGAAAGTGGCATGGTATACCTGATCTTGGCTTTTGGATTACTACTCCTCATCATCTTAATAGTAGGAACTGTTTGTTGAGTCTATGCTTGGTAAGTTAAGTTTATAATTGACCCAGACAGATAGAAAATCACTACATGTGTACTATAATGCACTCATAGACTGAAATCTTTCTCTGCAGGTGCCATTATCCTAAACTAAAAAGGGATATGGAAGATATTATGTTGCAAATGGAAGAGGGGTTTCCAAGCAACAAAGAAAACCAATCAAGCTCTGAGGAAGACAGCTCCTCATACTCCCAAACAGCTTCATCTGGAGAAGACCCAATACCACAATCATCATATTCTTCAAAAGAGTCAGAATCAGAAGAAGTTCAATCAACATCTAGTTCATAGTTCTTTGCTGTACCATCTTGTGATATCATTGGGAATCTTCTTTATATCTCTACCCTTTACTCCTAGAGTAATGTAGAATAAAGATTTTATAAAACTTGTTTTATAAAATTAAGATGTGTGGCTTAGTGTGATTTTTGGAGTATTTTAAACAACTTTTACTTGAACAAGCAAGTGTGATATTATTTTAATTGTAACCAGTAATACAAAACAAATTGATCACAGAAGATAAATGGTATATACAAACCCTGTTAGTTACTGGGGGATTGAAACGTTTACATATAAAAGTCCTTGATTTCATCTAGAATCTTTTCAGATTGAGAGATAATTACACACTTAGACAAACCTCATTATACTTCAGCAAGGTCTAGAAAGAATTCTAAACATACAAATGTTTAAATCCTTCTGGCCTAAAACAATTTCCCAGACTCAAATTTGGGACAACTCATATATGTTGAGGAGTTGTTTAAAAATGGAGATTTTGAATGTGAAAATAGTTTACTCATAATGAAAGCCAATAAAATATAAAAATGTTGGGGGTGGAGCTAGCCGCTGAACTGACTGGCAGCATAGTAAGGGAGCTCCGCTAAAAATTGTCTGATTTTTGGCTGAAACAGCAGTAATAAGTGCCTGTTAGCAAACTCTTTATTTATTTTTCACCATCATTACTGTGTCTGGCTACCAGAACTCAATATTTCAGATCCTGATTAAACCTTGGGGCTTTGATGCTCAGCTACCCAGCCTGCCTACCTCAAGACCAGACATGGACCATATACCTGTTATTGGCGCATCGAGACTAGGTCCCTAACCAGAGGCTATGTAAATAAAGTTGAACAGTCCAGCACAGCAGACCACTGCATGCCAACCAGGTCTCCAAAACCAAGACCAGAAAATATCCAAGAATCCAAAAGAGGAAGGCAGCAATAATGGTATAAAAATGTTTATTCAGCATACAGAGCACAACGTTTTGGGAGCTGACCTCCCTTAATCTGGAGAAGACCCAATACCACAATCATCATATTCTTCAAAAGAGTCAGAATCAGAAGAAGTTCAATCAACATCTAGTTCATAGTTCTTTGCTGTACCATCTTGTGATATCATTGGAAATCTTCTTTATATCTCTACCCTTTACTCCTAGAGTAATGTAGAATAAAGATTTTATAAAACTTGTTTTATAAAATTAAGATGTGTGGCTTAGTGTGATTTTTGGAGTATTTTAAACAACTTTTACTTGAACAAGCAAGTGTGATATTATTTTAATTGTAACCAGTAATACAAAACAAATTGATCACAGAAGATAAATGGTATATACAAACCCTGTTAGTTACTGGGGGATTGAAACGTTTACATATAAAAGTCCTTGATTTCATCTAGAATCTTTTCAGATTGAGAGATAATTACACACTTAGACAAACCTCATTATACTTCAGCAAGGTCTAGAAAGAATTCTAAACATACAAATGTTTAAATCCTTCTGGCCTAAAAAAATTTCCCAGACTCAAATTTGGGACAACTCATATATGTTGAGGAGTTGTTTAAAAATGGAGATTTTGAATGTGAAAATATTTTACTCATAATGAAAGCCAATAAAATATAAAAATGTTGGGGGTGGAGCTAGCCGCTGAACTGACTGGCAGCATAGTAAGGGAGCTCCGCTAAAAATTGTCTGATTTTTGGCTGAAACAGCAGTAATAAGTGCCTGTTAGCAAACTCTTTATTTATTTTTCACCATCATTACTGTGTCTGGCTACCAGAACTCAATATTTCAGATCCTGATTAAACCTTGGGGCTTTGATGCTCAGCTACCCAGCCTGCCTACCTCAAGACCAGACATGGACCATATACCTGTTATTGGCGCATCGAGACTAGGTCCCTAACCAGAGGCTATGTAAATAAAGTTGAACAGTCCAGCACAGCAGACCACTGCATGCCAACCAGGTCTCCAAAACCAAGACCAGAAAATATCCAAGAATCCAAAAGAGGAAGGCAGCAATAATGGTATAAAAATGTTTATTCAGCATACAGAGCACAACGTTTTGGGAGCTGACCTCCCTTAATCTGGAGAAGACCCAATACCACAATCATCATATTCTTCAAAAGAGTCAGAATCAGAAGAAGTTCAATCAACATCTAGTTCATAGTTCTTTGCTGTACCATCTTGTGATATCATTGGAAATCTTCTTTATATATCTACCCTTTACTCCTAGAGTAATGTAGAATAAAGATTTTATAAAACTTGTTTTATAAAATTAAGATGTGTGGCTTAGTGTGATTTTTGAAGTATTTTAAACAACTTTTACTTGAACAAGCAAGTGTGATATTATTTTAATTGTAACCAGTAATACAAAACAAATTGATCACAGAAGATAAATGGTATATACAAACCCTGTTAGTTACTGGGGGATTGAAACGTTTACATATAAAAGTCCTTGATTTCATCTAGAATCTTTTCAGATTGAGAGATAATTACACACTTAGACAAACCTCATTATACTTCAGCAAGGTCTAGAAAGAATTCTAAACATACAAATGTTTAAATCCTTCTGGCCTAAAAAAATTTCCCAGACTCAAATTTGGGACAACTCATATATGTTGAGGAGTTGTTTAAAAATGGAGATTTTGAATGTGAAAATATTTTACTCATAATGAAAGCCAATAAAATATAAAAATGTTGGGGGTGGAGCTAGCCGCTGAACTGACTGGCAGCATAGTAAGGGAGCTCCGCTAAAAATTGTCTGATTTTTGGCTGAAACAGCAGTAATAAGTGCCTGTTAGCAAACTCTTTATTTATTTTTCACCATCATTACTGTGTCTGGCTACCAGAACTCAATATTTCAGATCCTGATTAAACCTTGGGCTTTGACGCTCAGCTACCCAGCCTGCCTACCTCAAGACCAGACATGGACCATATACCTGTTATTGGCGCATCGAGACTAGGTCCCTAACCAGAGGCTATGTAAATAAAGGTGAACAGTCCAGCACAGCAGACCACTGCATGCCAACCAGGTCTCCAAAACCAAGACCAGAAAATATCCAAGAATCCAAAAGAGGAAGGCAGCAATAATGGTATAAAAATGTTTATTCAGCATACAGAGCGCAACGTTTTGGGAGCTGACCTCCCTTAATCTTGCATGATTAAGGGAGGTCAGCTCCCAAAACGTTGCGCTCTGTGTGCTGAATAAACATTTTTTATGCCACTATTGCTGCCTTCCTCTTTTGGATTCCTAAACAGAAACTAAACAGATTTTGATGACTCCGGAGGGTCGGGGCTCTGCTCCGGAGTCGTAACCACTGTCCCCGGAACCTGCCAAAGGAGCTCCCAGTCCCGGACACAGCAGCACTGAGGCCTTCGGGAAAGAATATAATAAAGTACCCCGGCCGCATCAGACAGCTAGTACAGAGGCCCTGTGAACTCCACCCCACTTCCACTACCTTAATCTACTCACGGCCTCTCTAGATCGAACACAGCCGCTCATTGAGCGAACAGACAGGCCTCGTAGTGAGACGCGAACAGCCGCCATTTTGCCCACGGCCTCAACATGGAGAACAGCAGTGGTAGGGAGTATCAGTCAGGAGGGCACACAGTGATTTGGTATCAACAGGACATCAGCTCCGCTACGCAGACCTGCTTCCTAGCCGGTGGACTGAAAAAGGGGAGAGGTTCAGGAGCTGGGGCTCGGGAGGCTACGCTTCCATTGCACACACGTGGCGCTGCCACCCCAGGTAACACACTGGGACATCATTGGGATACCGGGGGATGACACAGCAACATACCCTGGCACATACCACTTAGATCTGGAAATATATATAGAGACCTCCCTGTGCCCCGCCACTCATATATTACCGAGCCAACTATAGGCCCACTCCCCAAGAGCCCTGAAGCACAAAGAGATTTGCTAATACCACCAACTAAGAGCCAAGGGCTGGGCCTCCCGCATTCCCTGCTTGTGTTGGAGGGACACCCGGGCACGTTTCAAACCCAAATCTTGGGACAGGCCTTTTAACAACAGGGCTGCACTTTGTGCTGCAGCTTACATTACACTCTATATCTCCTGGCACACATCCAGCCTGAACTATTCATCAGTAAAAACACCACCTCTCTGTCTCGCAGCACATGCACAAAAGACTGTGGCATTCACCATAAATAAGAAACAGCCATATCACTGAACTGTACAAACATTTTTTCTAAGGGGCATATCTTGTTGACGCAGTGTACAGAGAGATATCTGTGGGAGAGCTCTCTGAACATAAATTCCCACCCAGTGTAGCCCATTCAGAGCCCTATATAACTTTTGACCTCTTCCCCACCCCAGAGAGGCCCAGCGAAGTCACATCCCCTCAGAATCTAAGCTGATACACCACAGTAGCAGGAAACGAGGGTGTTTATTCTGCAGCTCACTGTGAAGCCACTGCCCTAGCAATCCCCCTGTTTCTGCAGGACACCCCCTCACCTTGGAAGCAGTAGAAAACTACACGCTCTCCCCTCCCTTTTCCCACTGCCCTCAGTGATAGCCAGTCATACCCCATTCTCCTTGCCCATGATCGTCCTGTGAGGGCACCTTCCCTGGGGAGTTGCGTGTGGTGGTGGCCTCTTTGCCTCAGGACATCATATTAACTGTGAGAGGATAGTTTCACTATAACCCTGAGTACAGCAATCCAAGACACACAGAAACAACAACCTACCCCATCTGGGGCATGTCTGCATAGGGATAAAATGGTAGCTGGCTAGGAATGATGATGTTTTAGGGCTTGGACCCACAGGGTGAATCAGAGTAACTTCACAGCAACACAAGGGCATCATTTTACTCACACCATCTTTCATAAACCTTTACCAGAGGTACCCATCACCTACCACGCTGCCTCATTACAAGCATCACTTTAGTGGGAATATGGCGCAAGCCCAGAGGAGAAAATCCAAAGGTCTCTTGGGCCAGAAAAGAACAATGAAAGAACACTTTCAGCAACCCCGAAGAGATCAGGAGCAATGCTCAGAAGATGACCTGTCCGACTCAACCTGCCTTTCAGAGGTCTTAATGCTACTTCCCAGCCTGAAAGTTTGGCAGATATCGCAGGAGCCAACAACAACATGATGGATCAGATAAAAACCATGCTGGAATCTTATCATGAATCCATCTGCAAGAGGTTTGATAAATCATGCTCAGAATTGAGGAGAGATATCGCTGTAATCGGAGAACGCACTGACACCCTGGAGCGTAAACAGGAAGATCTATCAGTTGACCATGCCATCCTGATCTCATATTTAGAAAACTTGGCAGGGCAAATTACAGTATTGGAGTCTAAGTTGGCAGACCTTGAAGATAGCTCCAGGCGCAACAACGTCCGCCTGAGGGGAATTCCTGAAAATGTTCTCCCTAAGGACCTGCAATCCTTTTTTACAGGAAGTATTTATAGCTGCACTGGGACCTCTACAAGACCCTGAATCTCTAATTGATAGAGCCCACAAGACTACTAGACCAAGAGCCATGTCTGATGACAAGCCGAGAGATGTGGTTGTGAGACTACATTATTACACCTTTCTGGAGAAATTCCTGAGAGCAGTGAACTTTGGGTCTCTAAAAGCCTCGAATTTCGAAAGCCTGCAGATCTTCCCAGATCTCTCCCCTAATACTTTACAACAGCGAAAAGCATACCAAGATTTTACGAGAATCCTTAGGAATAAGGAAATCAAGTACAGGTGGGGTTTCCCAGTGCGACTATTTGTTACCAAAGATGACATCCAGCACATTATCACCTCTCCGGAGCAAGCCAGAAAAATTCTCTCCAAATGGGAGCTTCTTCTAGCCAGACCACCCACGAGAACCTTTAAGACTCCAGCTGGGAAATTGAGAGCGGAGGCCCCGCCATGGAAGCAACTTCCCCCTAGGGAAACCAAAAGAATCTCCCTGCAAGCTCCCTCCTCTACAATCCTGCCTTCCGCCTGTGAAGCTGAATGAGGCCTGAGGAATGCCCCTCCAAATCTCTCTTCTTCAGTACCTCACTGAACTGGTGCACTTCAGGTTCAAGGCCCGTGCTATTGACTCTCGGCCTTCCTGATTTGGAAGGCTCTACAAACGACTCTCAGTATCCTTTTTGATTGATTGCTTAATGGTCCTTGAGTTAACAGCAATGGACATTTTAAAAAATGACTTGGAGATGCGGATGCAAGGGACTTTGTATTTGTTTTGGTTGTTCTTGTTCTTTTCTCTCGCAAGGACATTGCAGGAATCACAGGACATTCTGGAAGATAACTTGGCCAGGGCCTTGACTCTACAAGAGTAAGAGGAGGGGACTGCTGACTTCAGCGCCCCCCCCCCAAAACATTATGTTAAAAATGTTTAAGTTATATTACTGTTTTAATTATATGGATTGAGAGGGGTACACTGTCAGGGATCACAGCATGAGATCCTAAGGCTTTCTGCTCCCCCCTTCACAAGTCCCTTGGGTTGTATTTGACCCTTGGAGTGCGACTGCTTAGCCTTTCCCTGATCCTACTCTGCAGACCTCTCCCAGAGGTCCTGCCCCATAGCTTTAACTCCCCATCTAGCCTAATGGTCGCCCCCTTTCAAGTCACCTAGGGGAGGAGGGCTGGTGAAGAGAAGCAAGGGTCTCATTACCTTAATGTTATGGTTTAACTCGTTGACTCCAAGTCATCCCAGACATGCTTAGCTTAACTCCCCTCCTAATTTAATGGTCACCTCTTTTTTCAAAGTGTTAAAAGGAGGAGGATCAGGGAAGTGAAACAAGGGTCTCATTATTCTATTGACACGCTTTAACTGGTTAAATCTCAGTTGCCCCAGATCTACTAATCTTTTTGTTATTATGTTGTTATATGCATTTAATGTTATGCACCAGCAGTAAACCCACTGTCTCAAGGATTGCCAGTACTTGCTGTAATAAATGTCCATTATGAATGCCCACCCCAAAACTCGGGTTCGCCCCTTTGGGCCCGAATGGCCCTATGGCTGTAAAAATCAGCCCTACCTAACATTCCTCTGGTGCCTTCAGCACTTCCCCCCCCCCCCAACTTTCGGATATGCCTTGGTCTTCGCTTTTTAGGGAAGCACAACACAGATATTGGCTGTGTTCTTTTATCACAGACCTTATTTAACACTACACACTTGAAGTATATCAATTTTGAGTGAGTCTAAGTCCCACTATTTGCAGTAGTCCATATCACAGCCAATAAAGAACATTACCTAGTAACCCTTACCTTCCTTCCCTCCCCCCTTTTTTATTTTGATGTTGTTACTCAGCATGGCTCTTAAATTTGCCACCTTGAATACCCAAGGCCTGAATTCACCTACAAAGAGGAGCCTTCTCCTCCGATACCTTTTAAAAAATGGCATGAGGTTTACCTTCCTCCAGGAATCTCACTGGCCCCGGGGCTCCTCTTTCATGCAGAACTCTAAACTTTTTCCAATTTGCCTGTTGGCCTCCCATCCAACAAAAAAAAGAGGTGTCGCCATTGTAGTTCACAAGTCAGTTACTTGTATGGTCCAGCACATGGAGAGGGACCTGGAGGGCAGGTATTTGCTGGTTGTCTGTACTCTGGACAGAGTCCAATATACTCTAGCTTCACTATATGCCCCGAACGTCGGCCAACTTGCCTTCCTGAAATCGGTTCTTCCTCTGATAGACCAATTAAATAGAGGTACTAAATTTGATAAGGGGGGTCTTAACCTTGTGTGGGACCCAATCTTAGACAGGAGACCCTCCAAACACAAACCCTTGGACCCTGTAACTAAATGGGCCTCAAATCAGTTTAGATCCCTAATGTACCAGTACAGCCTATACGATGCATGGCGGTGTCTGTCCCCCTTGGAGAGAGATTTCACCTTTTATTCAAACCCTCACCTCTGCTACTCAAGAATTGATTACCTGTTGTGAAACCCTCCCCTCCTTGACAGGCTATCTCATCCTTTTATTCAGCATTGTCCATGGTCGGACCATGATATGGTCTCCATCACCCTGGCTGACACACATCTCCAGGGATCTTCCTCCTTTTGCTGGAGACTACACCCCTCTTTAATTTCCGGGCTGGCTGGAGCTGATACCTCGAAGGTTATATCCGATTTTTTGGTCACCAATGACAACGCTATGACGGACGACCCTGTGCTATGGGCAACTCTGAAGGCCTTTATGAGGGGCCACTTTATAAAACAGGCCTAAAAAAACATAAACTTATGGGAAAGCCCCTTGCTCAACTATATTCAGAGTTACGTTCTCTAGAAAAACACAACAGAGAAGGCCCCTCTAAACAGATGGCCGCGCAGATAGCAGGCATTAGATCCAAGATTAACGTAATCGAGAAAAAAAAGGGTGAGGTCAAATCTCCTGGCCCTCAAACAAATATACTACTACAAGGACAATAGAGCCGATAGGCTCTTAGCCCATAAGCTCCGAACCTGTATACAACAACGCTGAATCCCGTTTATTAAAAAGAGGGTCTGTATACGCCCAAAAGACATAGCAAGCACATTTGCTCAGTACTACACCGCATTATATAATTTGGACTCCTCCCCTGAGAACGCTAAGGCTCCAAACTGCAGATTGAGAAGTTCCTGTCTTCCCTTCCCCTCCCAGTCCTATCGGTGGAAGATGCCCAGTGCCTTTTTGGCCCACTGACCGTCGAGGAGCTGAAACAAGCAATCTCCTCGCTTCAGTTAAATAAGGCCCCGGGACTGGACGGGTTTACCACTTTATTCTACAAAACGTATTCCTCGCAACTGATACCTCTTCTTGCCAGATTTTTCAACTCTACATTCAACATGGGCGAGCTCCGTCCAGAATTTCTTGAGGCCTCCATCATTACTCTACCTAAAGAGGGGAAGGACCATTCTCTATGCAAGAGTTACAGGCCAATCTCACTAATAAACGTGGACATAAAGCTATATGCAAAAATATTGGCCACAAGACTGAATAGATTGTAGGCTTTATCCCGGGCAGGCAGGGCCCAGATAACACGAGACGCCTCTTGAACATATTTACTGAGGCTGCAGACATGGAAGTCCCCCTACTTGCTCTGTCAATGGACGCCGAGAAAGCATTCGACAGGGTGAGATGGGACTACATGTTCTCAACATTATCAGCATTTGGCCTTCCGGAGTCCTTCATTATTGGAGTGAGATCCCTGTATTCTTGTACCACGGCAAGGGTAAGAGGCTTGGAATTTTGCTCAAGTAAAGTGCAGATCACAAACGGCACAAGACAGGGTTTCCCCCTGCCCCCCCTGCTGTTTGCCCTAGCCAACGAAACCGTTGTCTGCGGCAATTAGGATCTCAACCTAAGTCAAGGGTTTAGTTCTTCATGACACCCCCCAGAAATTAGCCCTATACGCAGTCGATCTGACTCTTTTCATTATAGACCCGGAGGAATCCCTTCCAGCTCTTTTCGATCTTCTAGACAGGTTTGGCAGCATCTCTTACTATAAATAGAATTTAAGTAAAACAGAAGCATACCCGTTAAACCTATCCGACTCTGTAGTTAACTCCCTCAAGAAGAAATATAAACTCCAATGGTCTTTATCAGGTCTCAAACATCTCGGGGTGTTCCTTTCTCATGACATTGGCATAGTTCTATCTAAAAAATTTCACGCATTTCTCACTCAACTCCAATTAGATCTGTGTTCCAGAAGATATGATGAAATCTCCTGGTTTGTGAGAATAGCAGCAGTAAAGATGATGCAGCTCCCCAAGCTAACATACTTCTTTCAATGTCTACCGATAAAAGTCCCACTTTCATTTCTGCATAAGTTCCAAGCGGTGATTAACCGGTATATTTGGAATGGGAAGAGACCTTGTATCACAGCCTCTCTGCTACAACGTCCAGTTCTGGCTGTTGGCCTAGATCTTCCAAATATAAAACTTTACTATGAGGCTGCCCTTCTATCCCATATTTCTGGATGGAACATAAAACAGCCTGTTCCCCGCTGGCTAGAACTAGAGCAGGCCTCCCTACCGGCCCACCTAACATTGATGGATCTTATCTGGATCCCACCCCATTGCGCTTCGGACTTCCTGATTAACAACAAAATCGTCCTGCATTGCAGGAACTCCTGGTCACACCTTCGCCACCATAACTTGGTCTCCCCACATCCCTCACCCAATCACTCAATGTCGGGCCTCCTGCTGGGTCTTCCACTCGCCGGTTCTGCTGTGCTTCGAGCTCTTTCTAATTTTACAACAGACCTCTCCTCGGGAGGAAACCCAATACCCCCAATGACCTGGCTTATAGTCATGCCATTCACCGCAAGTTTAGATTTGATATGCTAAGGCTTCTCTTCATACTGAAGTCGTGGGGATTCTTGAGCGCTCCACCTAGACCACGGACACCTTGGGAGACCTGAATATCTACAGACTCCCAACACATCTCTGCTTTATCCTCCCATTACCAAATTCTTCTTGATGCCTCAAAACTTACTAAAACCAGGCAAATGGGGAACTGGGAGAAGGACTGGAGGGTGGAACTGTTAGTGGAAGATTGGTCCGATGCAATCCAGTTCACCAAATCGTCAATTCATTGCATGACGCTGTACAAACTGTTTTACAAGTTATTGACCAGGTGGCATTACGTACCCTCAAAGATTCACAAAATGTTTCCAGGCAGCTCCCCCCTTTGCTGGAGAGGCTGCCAGCAAGTAGGCGACCCCCAACATGTTTGGTGGGCATGTCCTATCATAGCCCCCATGTGGAGCAAATTGGAGGTTTTGTGCTGCCGTCTAGGATTTGTAGCGTCCCTGCCCCCAGAAACGGCTCTGGTCCATGCCAGTCTTCGGCCCCTCTCTGCGCCCAACCGCGCTCTTTTGATAATGATCACAATGGCCGTGAAATTATCAATCACCAGAAACTGGAAGAAACCTAACCCCCCAATTGGCAGGCCTTGATCCAACTAATTTCCTACTTTTGGTCTATGGAGAGTTATGTATATAGTTCTCGCCAACAAACAAACCTGTATGCTATGATTTGGGAGCCCTGGGACTCACTGGGGGAGGGCAAGATTCTTATGATGTAAACGGAAGGCAGCTACACCAACAGCAGACTGCTCCAGCGGGGAGGGGACTGTGTTATTTTCCCCCTCCCTGAGACTGGCAGGTTATGAAGGGGTCAGTTTTTTTTTTTCCTCTTTCCCCTCAAAACCCCTCTGTCCTGTTTCCCCATGGGACTTTCCCATCGAACAATCATCAAACGGACTTCTATTTGCCCCCAGGCTTGCAAGTACATTTTGTTAGCACAGTGACTCAGTCTCTGAACTTCAATTTCCCGATAATATTCACTTCTCCAAAATTAGTTAAATACATTTAAACTGCAAAAAAAGAAAAATCTTCATCTTGAGGTTTATTCCTTCAGGGTTGACCACATTCGGTTTTGATTCTTGATCGTTGTATGTAAGGTACCAAACCCTGAGGGTTGTCTTCTGCTTTATTGTTGATTTCATACATGTATTGAAATGCCTTTTGTACATTCCTCTGTGATTTCGACCTCAATAAAAACTATTTGTAAAAAAAAAAAATATATATATATATATATATATATAAAAATGTTGTAATACTTACTTTAAAACTAAGTTGAGGAGCTGCACCCTCTCTCTCTCTCTCTCTCTCTCTCTCTCTCTCTCTCTCTCTCTCTCTCTCTCTCTCTCACACACACATTATCATACACACACTCATTATCAGACATTCACTCTCACTCATACATAAATACACACATTCCATATATACACACACACATACATACACATTTACACATACATACACCCTTTAAGTGCCAGAACAACAGAGAGAAATGAATATTAAAGAATAAGGATTTAACTCCCAAAATAATTAACAGCTATTCCCATCAGTAGGCCAGGGCCAGGCCACCAGCTGCAGATAGTAAAGAACAGTGAAAAATAACAATGTAAACCCCAAAATATAACAGACACACAGTCCTATACAGTATCCTATAAACTTCCTTGCAACCCACAGAGAGTTGGCAAGGGCGGGGGGAATACTTTTAGAAATAGATAATTTTCACCTGCTCTGGGAGTCCACCTCCCCTCTACCACCCTGAATTAAAAAAAAGACCCAGAACCAGCAGTGTGGGACATAAATACAAATGTTAGTTTGAGCTGTTTAAAAATGATGTCATTTTTATTTGTGTGTGTCATTTTTGTGTGATGCCGTTATCCTTGATAGTGGAACATAAAGCAACAACAAATGTCCACAGCACTTATTGATATCTTATAATCTTTATTCCAAATGGTTCCAATAAGTGCTGTGGACATTTGTTGTTGCTATATGTGAATTGGGGGATTAGGCAGATTCCCAGTTTTCACGAGCACTTACTCCAGAAGTTGCTGTTTCCAGTGAGTATTGGATCCTTGATAGTGGAAGTGCTTTTTGTGGAAGTTAATGGAATTGTGATACTGAAGCAGCTAATTTCAATAGAGCTAATTTCCCCCCTGGCTGATTTGACAAGGAGAAGGTACACATCTCTCTAAGGGCCCCATCCGATATGCAGCGTCGCCCACAAAAGCCGGCGACGCCGGTATTTGCGCGGGTTTTGGTATCCTATATACAGCGCCACATATAAAAGCGGCACGTATATTTCACCCGTCGGACGTAGTTTTTCCCCCCATAGACTAAAATATAAAACCTGCGCAATTTGGTATCCAATATCCAGCCCAAGACCTTACGTGGCGAAAATGGAGAAAACTTACTCCATTTTCACCTCGCCATAAAAAGCAGCCATAGCAGACCTTGCGCTGAGTATGGGAGCACCGTACCTCTCTAAAATGCCTAAAAAAAAAAAAATCTAACACCTAACGCATGTGCAATGTCTATCTACCTGTCAACCGTGTTTAACTCCTAAAACGCCACTCCCGGACCCCGCCGCCACTAAATAAAGTGTTTAACCCCTAAACCGCCGCTCCCGGACCCCGCCGCCACCTACATTAAATATATTAACCCCTAATTTGACCCCCCTACACGGCCGCCACCTACATTAAATGTATTACCCCCTAAACCTAAGTCTAACCCTAACACCCCCTAACTTAATTATTATTTAAATAAATCTAAATAATATTAATATTATTAACTAAATTATTCCTATTTAAAACTAAATACTTACCTATAAAATAAACCATAAGATAGCTACAATATAATTAATAATTACATTGTAGCTATTTTAGGATTTATATTTATTTTACAGGTAACTGTATTTATTTTAGCTAGGTACAATAGCTATTAAATAGTTAATAACTATTTAATAGTTACCTAGTTAAAATAATTACAAAATTACCTGTAAAATAAATCTTAACCTAAGTTACAAATACACCTAACACTACACTATCAATAAATTAATTAAATAAATTAACTACAATTATCTAAAATAAAATACAATTAAATAAACTAAACTATATTACAAAAACAAACAAACACTAAATTACAAAAAATAAAAAAATATTACAAGAAGTTTAATCTAATTACACCTAATCTAAGCCCCCTAATAAAATAAAAAAAGCCCCCCAAAATAATAAAATTTCCCTACCCTAAACTAAATTACAAATAGTCCTTAAAAGGGCCTTTCGCGGGGCATTGCCCCAAAGTAATCAGCTCTTTTACCAGCCCTTAAAAGGGCTTTTTGCGGGGCATTGCCCCAAAGTAATCAGCTCTTTTACCTGTAAAAAAAAGAAATACAATACCCTCCCCCAACATTACAATTATTTTAACTAGGTAGCTATTAAATAGTTATTAACTATTTAATAGCTATTGTACCTAGCTAAAATAAATACAAAGTTACCTGTAAAATAAATATAAATCCTAAAATAGCTACAATGTAATTATTAATTATATTGTAGCTATCTTAGGGTTTATTTTATAGGTAAGTATTTAGTTTTAAATAGGAATCATTTAGTTAATATTAATATTATTTAGATTTATTTAAATAACAATTAAGTTAGGGGGCGTTAGGGTTAGACTTAGGTTTAGGGGGTAATACATTTAATGTAGGTGGCGGCGGTGTAGGGGGTCAGATTAGGGGTTAACATATTTAATGTAGGTGGCGGTGGTGTAGGGGGGTCAGATTAGGGGTTAATATATTTAATGTAGGTGGCGGCGGTGTAGGGGGGTCAGATTAGGGGTTAATATATTTAATGTAGGTGGCGGCGGTGTAGGGGGGTCAGATTAGGGGTTAATATATTTAATATAGGTGGCGGCGGTGTAGGGGGGTCCGATTAGGGGTTAATAAATTTAATGTAGGTGGCGGCGGGGTCTGGGAGCGGCGGTTTAGGGGTTAAGCACTTTATTTAGGTGTGGCGGGGTCCGGGAGCAGTGGTTTAGGGGTTAATACATATAATGTAGGTGGCGGTGGGCTCCGGAAGCGGCGGTTTAGGGGTTAATACTAGGATCGGTTTATTGCGGTGTGGGCTATGGCAGTTTAGGGGTTAATAATTAGGCTTATTGCGTTGTGGGGGGTTGTCGGTCTAGGGGTTAATACATTTATTATTAGGAGTGAGAGGGGGGATTGCGGATATAGGGGTATACGTGTCGGGTTTATTTTTTGGAGGCATGTTAGACAGTTACGGGAGATTTAATACTTTAGTTAGTTTTTTTAGGAGCAGGCAGTTTCTAAAGTGCCGGCCCGTAAGTCACTGGCGACTCCAGAAATTTGTAGTTACGCTTATTTCTGGATATCGCTAGTTTGTCCGACTTATGGCACTTTAGCAACTGCCGACGGGGTATATGTAATACCCCGATGTGCGAGGTGAAACTACGGGCGGCGCGGGTTCCCTCACTTGCGCCAAAATCTACGACGTATATCGGATCGTGCCCTAAATCTTCACCATTTTCTATGTCTTTCACAAGATTTTGTGGCTCTGTATTAGTTTAACAAGCAAGTTTGTTATTAATCTAGGCCCTTATACAATGAAAAAACTACTTTTCCTATATCTTTACATTTAAAAAGATTAGTTAAACCTACAGCAAAAATTGCTGCACCAATGTTTATGAAGCTGGGCACAAATATTTTTATTGTCTAGTAGGTGCTTTTTTGTTTGGTCAGAAATCAAGCCGTGCTTGCTGCGATATAAAGCTTTATTTTTTTATTTGTTTTTAGAAATTTCCAGCATATGCTGTAGAAGCAAACAGCTAAAAATAAAATAAGTGGAAACATGCTCCATAGCTATTCCATTGCAGAGGGTTTTGGGAGTTATAGTTCTAGAAGCAGGTCTTTATGGTGCTGTTGCCTGTAGAGAAGCAAGAACCTGCAGCAGTTTAGCGTTAATGTATATGTATGAGAGGAATGAAAACTACAATTGCATACTATACACACCCTATACTTACTACAGAAACATTTATTCATATCTCTCAGGGGGATATTTATCAAAGCGTCAACTGAAAATATGCTTGAATCCTGCGTCGTATATGACACGAGATTGATCCGCCGTTGTTATCAAAGTGTCAAGATGGTCAAATGTTGAAATTTGTTATGTAATATACACTCCCGCGATCTCAATCCGACGTAGATCGATTCTTGTGTTATTCGAGTGGAAAACCGTGGTATTCGAGCGGAATTCTGATCATTCACCCTCCTAATCAACACTATTTGAACATCTCACTAAGTTATCGAAAATTCAACAGTTACGCTTGCGTCTATCAATGGTTTTGAAAAATCGGAAAGGTTTGTAATCTTTTTTAGACGCTAAGACAAATGTTACCCATACAAAGTTTTTAAATAGCATTCCCTTTCTAAGTCATGTTTTGCAATGTTAATACTCTACATTATTCTTCAATTCACTCTGCAAATATTTTCCAACAAAGGATAGCAAGAGACTGAAAACTGTTGCATACAAAATACATGGATTGGAAATGTCTTTAAAATGGTATTCTCCTTCCCACAAAGGATAGCAAGAGACTGAAAACTGTTGCATACAAAATACATGAAAATGACTTTAAAATGTTCTTCTCCTCCCCACAAAGAATAGCAAGAGACAGAAAACTGTTGCATGCAAAATACATGAAAATGACTTAAATTGCATTCTCCTCCCCACAAAGGATAGCAAGAGACTGAAAACTGTTGCATGCAAAATACATTAAAATGACTTTAAAATGGCATTCTCCACCCCCAAAGGATAGCAAGAGACTGAAAACTGTTGCATACAAAATACACGGAAATGTCTTTAAAATGGCATTCTCCTTCCCACAAAGGATACCAAGAGACTGAAAACGGTTGCATACAATATACATGGAAATGTCTTTAAAATGGCATTCTCTTTCCCACAAAGGATACCAAGAGACTGAAAACTGTTGCATACAAAATACATAGAAATGTCTTTAAAATGGAATTCTCCTTCCCACAAAGGATACCAAGAGACTGAAAACTGTTGCACACTAATTACATTTCAATATGCTCAAAATTGCATTCCCTTTCTAAGTCATGTTTGGCAATGTTAATACACCACATTATTCCTCAATTAACTCTTCAAATATTTACCAACAAAGGATAGCAAGACAATCAAAACTGTTGCATACCAAATACATGCAAAATACATTTAAAATGGCATTCTCCTTTCCACAAAGGATAGCAAGAGACTGAAAACTGTTGCACACTAATTACATTTCATAATGTTCTACATTGCTTTCTCTTTCTAAGCCATGTTTGGCAATGTTAATACACCACATTATTCCTCAATTCACTCTTCAAATATTTACCAACAATGATGACGCATACACTTTGTCCTCTTTTAATGACGCAAAAATACAGAAATCCTGTTATTAATTTGTTATGTAATGTGTGTTGCATAACTTATTCAATCAATTACTGCAAACATTTACAGCTGTAGAACTTGGCATTATAAAAAGGGGTTTCAATCGACACACTTCATTTCATTATTCCTTGGCAATGGATATACTTAAAGGGACAGTCAACACCAGAATGTTTATTGTTTAAAAAGAAACATAATCCCTTTATTACCCATTCCCCAGTTTTACATAATCAATACAGCTATAATAATATACTTTTTACCTCTGTAATTCATTGTATCTAAGCCTCTTCTGACAGCCCCCTTATTTCAGTTCTTTTGACAGACTTGCATTTTAGCCAATCAGTGCTCACTCCTAGGTCACTTCACGTGCATGAGCTCAATGTTATCTATATGAAACACATGAACTAATGCCCTCTATTGGTAAAAATGAATTCAGATTTGAGGCAGTCTTCAAGGTCTAAGAAATTAGCATATGAACCTCCTAGGTTTAGCTTTCAACAAAGAATACCAAGAGAACAAAGCAAAATTGGTGATAAAAGTAAATTGTAAAGTTGTTTAAAAATACATGCCCTATTTAAATCGTGAAAGTTTTGTTTGGACTTTACTGCCCTTTAAACAACTTTACATTTCACCCATACCAAAAACTTTTATTCATTATGTTGCTATCATTTGTAGAAGAAGCAGCAATGCACTACAGGTTTCAAAATGAATACATGTGTAAGCCAATGACTATATATATATATATAACACAGAGAGAAAGTCCAGCACTCATTTACAAGTTCTCAGCTAAGATTAAAATATAAAATAGAAGGTTTAGTTACCTGTGCACCCTTCACTTGTTCACAGTTTGTTGGATTGAGAGCTTGCATTGTGTGGCTGCTTTAGGGGGTCACAGGTTTTGGAAGGGAACCTTGATGAGGTACCTGTGCTTGTCCCATTTGTCAAAATGCGGTAACTAACCCTTCCATTTTTGCTTTTAATCTTACCTGAGAGCTTGTGAGTGAGTTATAGACTTTCTCTGTGTGTTGTACTAATTTGTTTTGTAATTTCAACTATGGTCCTTGCACCCAAGCCTGTCTGGGCTTAAAGGGACACTGAACCCAATTTTTTTCTTTTGTGATTCAGATAGAGCATGCAATTTTAAGCAACTTTCTAATTTTCTCCTATTATCAAATTGTCTTCATTCTCTTGGTATCTTTATTTGAAATGCAAGAATGTAAATTTTGATGCCGGCCCATTTTTGGTGAATAAACTGGGTTGTTCTTGCTGATTGGTGTATAAATTCACCCACCAATAAACAAGTGCTTTCCATGGTTCGGAACAAAAAAAAATAGCTTAGATGCCTTTCTTTTTCAAATAAAGAAAGCAAGAGAACGAAGAAAAAATAATACTAGGAGTAAATTAGAAAGTTGCTTAAAATTTAATTCTCTATCTGAATCACGAAAGAAACATTTTCGCCGGTTCCGTGTCCCTTTAACTGCCTGTGACTCTGGAGACAGCGTAGCTTCCTGTGAGTGCCAGTGAACACCCAGGGCTGAGCATGTTACAGGGTCATAGGATATTTACACAGTCTAGTCTGAGAGTGCAGTCCCCTTCCATGTTAGATATATATATATATATATATATATATATATATATATATATATATATATATATAGAGAGAGAGAGAGAGAGAGAGAGCATGAGCAGCTGTCACCTATATTCTTATCTGCTCATGAGATTAAAGGGATAATAAAACCAAATATTTGCTTTCATGATTCAGATAGAGCATGCAGTTTGAAGCAACCTTCTAATTTTCTCCTATCATCAAGTCATCTTCATTCTCTTGCTATCTTGATTTGAAAAACAAGATTGTAATATTTAAAGACGTGCCATTTTTGGTTCACAACCTGGGTTGTTCTTGCTGATTTGTGGATACATGCATCCACCTTTAAACAAGTGCTGTCCATGGTGTGAACCAAAAATTTGCGTTCTCCTTAGCTTAGATGCCTTATTTTTCAAATAAAGATAGCAAGAGAACTATGCTTTGAGATACTATTCAATCACAGATTATATCAACGATCAATGTAATTTAACATTCTTGTTTAATACTGTGATATTCTTCAGTAATACTATTTAAACTTTTGGCATTGACTGTCCCTTTTATGTGAGCACACTTATAACATTAATGTCTGTTCTTGTTTTTGTTAGTACACAGAAGTTCCGGCTAACCGCTGCAAGGATCCACAAGTCCAGGTAAGTAAAACAATTTCCAATTTTATTTCAGCGCTTTAAAAACAAATACAAGGGTAAAAACAAGTCAGTTGATCAGAGGACCTGATCGAACTGTATGGCAGATAAGAGCATACGCGTTTCATGCGGGTCTCCCGCACTTGGTCACTGCATAGTTAGCAAGTCTACCAAGCGGTGCTCTTAAAGGTATACCAATTAACAATTGAAAACATCTGTGAAATTAATTTAACCCACAAGAGCACCGTGTATAGACAGGTACACAAGGAAAAATGCATATCAAAGTGACTACTTTGATACTATGCCTGTAGTTATTATACAAAAATAGAAAATGCAACATATCCTTATACAAAATATGGTGCAACAGAATTCCTTTCTTTTTAACCTCAGTAGAGTGCATAAATTTATAAACTAATATATACAAAAGATAAATTCTAATTAGATAAAGCTACAATGATGTACTGACATATTTATGAGCTACCTGGAAATAGGACAACAAATGACCTAATAATGCAACCCAAATATTAGTAGATTTACAAAAGAGAAGGGGGTGAGTACCTCAGAAATAAATATTTATAAGATTTAAAGGGACATATAAATGGATATTCTTGATGAATATATTTAGAAACTCCAAAATGTATAATGTCTAATCAGACAAAAAGATTAACATCAGCTTCAACATTAAGACCAATTGGAGTTCGTGTATTCATATAGAAAATCCATTTAACCTCTTTTTTGCTAAGGACATATTCTCTGTTGCCCCCACGTTTAGAAAATGGAACATGGTCAATGGCCTGAAAGGTGGCCAGAGAGGAGTCACCAAAATGGTCAAATTTAAAATGGGATGCTACTGATGTGAAAACATCAGGGTCATCAATGTCCCTGATGTGTTCAAGGACACGGTCTCTTAACCTTCTCTTGGTTCTACCCAACTATTGAATTTTACAACCTTTGCATGTCATGAGATACACAACATGTGTCGAATTGCATGTAAGATTAAATCTGATTTTATACTCCTTGTCAGTGGAATGAGATGCAAAATTTTTCCCCTCAATCACAAAGTCGCAAGTCTTACACCGTGTGCTTCTGCATTTAAAGAAACCAACTCTATTACCTTGTTTTTGTTACCTGTGGAGGAGATCGAAGAGGTTGGAGGGTGTCTCAAAGCCCTTCGTACCTCAGCTGAAATAAAAAATGTGTTTATATATAGTTAAAAATCAAATTACAATAAAACGAGTAAGAGCATTTTAATTAAACAACATCTAACATTAAAAAACATACTTGTTGTTCGGCCAATGCTTGCTGCTTCAGGGGTACTGCACATATGGTCAGGCTGTGTGGCTGCTGAGGAGAAGCTGTGGCTGGACTCAGTATGGATACTGATGGCCAATGGTAGTGTGGCATCAACATCATCAGTGGCAGCAGCAGGAGCAGCACAGGTAGATGCTGGAAAACATATAAATGAAAAAAATTAGTAGAAATATTATTGCATATAATAATGTCAATAAAACAAAAGGCCTATAATTTCAAACAAAGTAATTTGCAACATGAATAACGCATGTGATAAAACTTTAATTTTCCCTATGGACCTGCACCCAGACAGGCCCGGGGTTAACTGCCTTTGACTCTGGTAATAGTGTAGCTTTAAGAGAGTGCTATAGCAACAAACGCTGAGCCTGTTTAGGGGTCATGGGATGTGTACCCGGTCTGGTCTGAGAGTGTTGTCCCCTTTTCCTTGTTTTGCATATGCCCAGGGTGATTACATAAGTCTGTGAACCCTGACTTGTTCCCAGTTTGTTTGATTAAGAGCTTGCATTTGTGTGCATGGCTGCATTTGTGTGACTGTATTAGGGATCCAGGTTTTTGGATGAGACCTTGACATGGTACCTGGACTTGACTCATTTGGCCAAATGCTGTAACTGACTCTTCCAGGTTTGCTTTTAATCTTAGCTGAGAGCGTATGAGTGAGTGCTGGACTTTTTCTGTGTTGTATATTTATATATAGCTAGATCGATAAATATAGGTGTATACGATTACATGAAGACACTCTATCAAGTAATATAAAATCACACTGTGATGTCACTTATATTAAGAGTGATAGTAATAACAATAATAATAGATGATTAAAAACCATAAAGTGAACAGTCAATTCGGTTGTCTCTAATAGAGACTAGATATCAAATATGTAGTAAGCAGGAAATCTGGTAGGTATTACACTTACTAGAACAAACCTCAATCATATGAGGTAAGTTGCCGCCTCTTGTAAGTGTGAAACTTCCGTGGTCCTGGCGTGGCAGTAGTGATAGAGGCCTGATATTGAGGTATCCTGTTTGGCCTATCCAGCCTCAGTCTTATTCCTGTGCAGCCAAGCCCATGCATATCTAGAGTTCTTGTGTCTCCTGAGTTCCAGCACCGTATACCTGTATCTTGGTTTCAAAGAACAGTGCTAGTGTCCCCTGTTATCCAGCAGAGCATACCTGTTTATTTTTGTTTAAAGCAACAGTGCTTGACCATAGTCATGCAACAGTGTGTGAGTCTCCTGGGTTCCTGCAGTGCATACCTGTTTCCACCATCTACTGGGTTCATACATCATAAACTGTATCTAAGTGTATCTACATGCCTCATATGTTTGAGGACTTTTAATGTGAGTTGCCATTTGTCTGTTTTTAAATACCTTAATTTTGATTAAACGGTTTAACGCTATGTCCTTGCACTTTATTTCTTTTGCATAATCCTGCGGGAGCGTGAAGAGAACAGACCTCCAGCCTCTATCGGGACTGAAAGTCCATACTCTAAGAGGAGAAAGGCACATACTCTGAGAGGAGAAGGACACTACCACTTGGCTCTACCACTACTGCCACGCCAGGACCACGGAAGTTTCACACTTACAAGAGGCGGCAACTTACCTCATATGATTGAGGTTTGTTCTAGTAAGTGTAATACCTACCAGATTTCCTGCTTACTACATATTTGATATCTAGTCTCTATTAAAGACAACCGAATTGACTGTTCACTTTATGGTTTTTAATCATCTATTATTATTGTTATTACTATCACTCTTAATATAAGTGACATCACAGTGTGATTTTATATTACTTGATAGAGTGTCTTCATGTAATCGTATACACCTATATTTACTTAAAAACATCTTATTATCACTATCAGTGAGAATAGGGATCTACTCCTAGGAAAAGCGCTGTTTTTCTCTCTTTTCTTCTGCCATTTGTTGTTTGTGAGGATTGCCCTACTCTCTTTTGAGCAGACAATCCCTTCACACACCCAGAATTACAGCTGCACTTCCAGGTTCCCTAACTCATATTCCAGTTAAACAGAAATACACAGCGCTAACTTTTATTGTGTTGGGTACCCTCCCTCACAATTCAACTCCCCATATATATATATATATATATATATATATATATATATATGTATATATATATATATATATATATATATATATATATATATATCCAAACAATTTCCAGTTCAGCCCACCAAGAGATACTAGCCTGGGTGCAAATATAAATAGCATATATAACAGAAGTAAATGCACTCTCAGGACTTCCACAAATTTCTTTTATTGGAACATTTTCGGGGTTCACAACCCCTTCATCAGCATAAACACATAGGCAAAACTCAAACAATTTATAGTGTTTCAAATATCACTCACCAAACAAGTGTTACTCCAAAGTGAGCTAAATCTCGAGCGTGGAACGCATCTTGCGTTCCACAGTGCTGATGCCTACCGGAAGTGATATTATCTCACTTCCGGGTTTAGCGGCATCTTAATATTAAACATACAAGTTGTATTACGTATTTCATCAAAGTACAATAACTCATACACAGTGGTGTGTAATGTGTAATAAATAAACAAGTGCTGCCACAAACTTAGGTATAATAAATAAACTAGATTAGATCGCCGGAATAATATCCCTAATCAGCTGATCAAGTGCCATTGTGTATATAGGTCTCCATGGCAACTGTAGTCATGGTTATAATAAACAATCATTAATCGTGTCTCGACACTGTGATCAATTGCAAAGTGCAGCACACAGACATATGTGACAATAAGTGATAATCATTCTTAATCACATCTATGCATTATATAAAAGCGATAGTATATATACATAGATAGGTACAGATTTAGATTTATGTACAGAAAAAGGCGATTCTTGCTGAGCTTGTTATCCATTAATAAAATGATATTAAATGACTTTAAGTATGCAATGGGCACTTATCCTGGCTGTACGCCTACGGTATTTGTTTCCAATAATATATAAATATGTATTTTAGTGGAATATGTGAAAATTGGTAATATACTAGGATCATTTGGGGGCAAAATTATTGCACATCACCAAAACGGATTATATATATACCTCAATGCGTCTGTGCTACGTTTACGGCCACATTCAGATATAAAGCCCAAATAGAGTTATTCACCTAATTTTACAGTGAAATCTCAAGGGGACGTAGATTGTCAGGCTGATATAGAGAAATGTATGTATTGACCTCTGTTAGTCAAAAATAAATGCTTTTATCTACAATCAACATCCAAAGTTGGAGAGATACCCCAATTTATCTCTAAGAGATGCCTTATTATGTCTTATAGGACAATTCATGGTGATATGTAGGGATAGATATTATATGCATCTGGTATAGATTCATCATTATCACACATACATACAGAGATAGGCTGAACCAACTTATAAGGGACCAAGTATGATCAAATAAAGATTGTCCATCTTGTTACTCCCTCACAATCAGAGGTAATTCAATGACTTCCCAATCAAAGGTCTAAGGTGCATAAGAAGGTAACTATGCCTCAGGGGCCAGGCTTCCACAGCCTAGATGGGGGATATCACCTCCATCAGGCTGTGTCGTAAGCGACCAGCCGCCCCTACTCAAAAGAGCAATGGGGCTGGAAGCTACACGTAGCCACAATGACCCTGGGTTGTACCCAAAGTATGTAGCACTGCCCAGTGGGATCAAATAAGATTTTTAAAATCTGGGGTGGTGTTTAATCCACCTGGATGTATAGTTCCAAGTTTGAAGATCCACTGAGCTTCACGTTTAAGCAAAGTCTTGCTCCTATCCCCTCCCCGGTCCAATGGGGGTATGTGGTCAATAAGGATGTAACGTATGGAAGAAACAGCGTGGCTTTGCTTGGCACAGTGGCGTGCCACAGGTTGTTCGGAATCTCCCTGTTTCAGTGCAGATCTTATTGCATGCCTGTGATTTGCCATTCGTTCACGTAACGTGCCTGTGGTTTTACCCACATAGAAGCACGAGCATGGGCAAAAGAGGAGGTACACTACGTGTGTAGTAGTACACGTAATAGAATGTTTAATCACATACCTCCTGTTTGTATGTGGGTGATGAAAGGTTTTGGTACTAACCAGGCCATTACATGTTGTGCAGCCTAAGCACCTATAGGATCCTTTGATATTTGTTGTAGCCCCTGTGGTGTAACTTGATTTCTGATCTGTTCGCATTAAGAGGTCCTTTAGATTAGTGCCCCTCCTGAATCCCACCATGGGTTGTAACTGTCGGGTAAATGTTAATTTAGGATAGGACGCCATTATGGGCCAGTGCTGATGTAAGATACGTCCCGTGTTCTTGGTGGCTGGAGTGAATGTTGTAGACATAATTAACTTATTGCTCGTGTCTCTCTTTGGTGTAGACTTAATCAGTTCATTTTGAGTAAGTGTAGATACTGTGGTCATGGTGTCTTGGATAATCGATGATTTATACCCCCTTTCACGGAATCTCTCTCCCACTCCTGTCAGTTGGGAGACCCCAGTACTCACATCTGAATTATTTCTCATTGTTCTGATAAACTGAGACTTGACTATGCCCTTTAAAAGGGCAGGAGTGTGACAGCTGTCTGCTCTCAGTATAGAATTACGGTCAGTTTGTTTATGATATAGAGGTGTACCCAGTTGGTGTGCATTTTTAAAGATCGCCAAATCCAGGAAGTTGATAGTCTGTCTATCAACAGTCATCTTGAATTTTACATTACTGGTGGCCATGTTGTAACTCTCAAACCAAGTTTGAAGGTCCTCCATGGTCCCCCGCCACACCATGAAAATGTCGTCAATATATCTGTAATAGCATATTACTGCTGAATTGACAGTATGCCACAGATATAGATTTTCGAATTGAGACATGTATATGTTGGCGTATGCGGGGGCCATGGAGGAACCCATGGCCGTACCAGCTGTTTGCAAATAAAACTTACTTTCAAATCTAAAGTAATTTTTATACAAACAATATTCAATCAGAGAGAGGAAATACTCAACCGGTGGACCTTCATAGAAAGAGTTGTTAGTGATATGTTCCTGTACAGCTTTAAGGCCCTCAGTATGGGGGATAATGGTATACAGACTGTTGACGTCCAGACTGACCAATAAGTCATCTGGCTGGAAGTCAACAGTCCGTATCTTGTGAATAAAGTCACCTGTGTCCATGATGTGTGACCTTATTTCCCTAACTACAGGTTGTAATAGTATATCCACCAGTTGGGCTACCGGTTGTGTTCGGGAATCCCTCGCTGACACAATGGGCCGGCCTGGTGGATGGTCCAATGTTTTATGTATCTTAGGGATGGAATATAGGATAGGTATTTTTGGGCAAGAGGTAGAGCAGAAGTCACGAATATGTTCGGACAAACAGCCCTGTTCAAAACCCATCTGGATCAGAGCATCCATTTGTGCTTTGAACCTCATAGTGGGGTCTCTAGGTAACTCAGTGTAGGTCTGTCTGTCAGTCAACTGGGTCAGGATGTCAGCTCGATAATCTCTATAGTTCAGTATCACAATGGCCCACCTTTATCTGCGGGCTTGATGACTATAGAGGAGTCATCCTGGAAGGTCTTTATCGCTAGACGTTCATCCCTGGACAGATTGTGTGTCCATAGGGACTGGTGTCTAGCTGTTTCAAGGTCTTGAGTAACTAGTCTGACAAATGTTTTAGTACTCGGGCTACTGTTAATCGGTTCAAAGTTGCTAGGAATTTTACATTTAAGTTCTACCTGTGTTTTAGTTTGGAAAAACTCCCTGATCTTGAGGGATTTGTTCAATTTATACAGGTCCAGTTTGAGGTCAAATTCAGAAATGGTTGTGCTAGGCACATAAGATAGCCCTCTATTTAAAACTTGGCGTTCTCTGTCAGAGAGGGTATGTGTACTTAGGTTGATTACTATGTCCTCTGTCATGGACGTCTGGGGGGTCGGTGTCTTATGCCCCGCCCGCCTAATATGGGGTCTGTTATGCCTCCCCCACCCCGGGAGCGGGTAGTTACCCCTAAAAAATGATGATTCGGTGTGGAGTGTGCTCTAGACCCTGGATTGTACCCCAAGTATGTAGCACTGCCCAGTGGGATCAAATAAGATTTTTAAAATCTGGGGTGGTGTTTAATCCGCCTGGATGTATAGTTCCAAGTTTGAAGATCCACTGAGCTTCACGTTTAAGCAAAGTCTTGCTCCTATCCCCTCCCCGGTCCAATGGGGGTATGTGGTCAATAAGGATGTAATGTATGGAAGAAACAGCGTGGCCTTGCTTGGCACAGTGGCGTGCCACAGGTTGTTTGGAATCTCCCTGTTTCAGTGCAGATCTTATTGCATGCCTGTGATTTGCCATTCGTTCACGTAACGTGCCTGTGGTTTTACCCACATAGAAGCACGAGCATGGGCAAAAGAGGAGGTACACTACATGTGTAGTAGTACACGTAATAGAATGTTTAATCACATACCTCCTGTTTGTATGTGGGTGATGAAAGGTTTTGGTACTAACCAGGCCATTACATGTTGTGCAGCCTAAGCACCTATAGGATCCTTTGATATTTGTTGTAGCCCCTGTGGTGTATATAATGCATAGATGTGATTAAGAATGATTATCACTTATTGTCACATATGTCTGTGTGCTGCACTTTGCAATTGATCACAGTGTCGAGACACGATTAATGATTGTTTATTATAACCATGACTACAGTTGCCATGGAGACCTATAAACACAATGGCACTTGATCAGCTGATTAGGGATATTATTCCGGCGATCTAATCTAGTTTATTTATTATACCTAAGTTTGTGGCAGCACTTGTTTATTTATTACACATTACACACCACTGTGTATGAGTTATTGTACGTTGATGAAATACGTAATACAACTTGTATGTTTAATATTAAGATGCCGCGAAACCGGAAGTGAGATAATATCACTTCCGGTAGGCATCAGCACTGTGGAACGCAAGATGCGTTCCACGCTCGAGATTTGGCGCACTTTGGAGTAACACTTGTTTGGTGAGTGATATTTGAAACACTATAAATTGTTTGAGTTTTGCCTATGTGTTTATGCTGATGAAGGGGTTGTGAACCCCGAAAACGTTCCAATAAAAGAAATTTGTGGAAGTCCTGAGAGTGCATTTACTTCTGTTATATATGCTATTTATATTTGCACCCAGGCTAGTGTCTCTCGGTGGGCTGAACTGGAAATTGTTTGGATATTATTTTATGATCAGCGGAACCCCCTACTTTTGACCTAATTAGTTTCTCTATCTCCAGCGCTCCATTTTGTGTTTTTTTCTTGCTGTACAGTTTTGGGACCTTTTACCATCTGCCTTTTTTGACTGTTATTATTTTCCTGACTTTATGCTATTTACCCATTTGGACACTTTCTACTGGGATTCAGCTGTTGACAAAACCTCACAGTTGATTGACATTTATTTGCTGTTGCTTTATACCTGTGGAATAACATTCAAGTCAATTCAGGAACTAATTTCTTTGCTTATACACCTATTTATTTCCTGATTTCAGCATGTCTATACCACAGACACAGGAGGAACAAATTTCTATCGACCCAGATGCACAGAGTGGGGATTTAACCTGTCAAGCTGTGGAAGCCCAGACAGGCACTGTATCATACACTCCAGACGACGCCATCCGGATCTTATTCGCACCCATCTCCAAGACTGTTGGTGAGACCCCAATTAATTTATACCATACTTTATTAAAGCTGAAAAAAAGAGAGGTTGATCTCACCTTACATGGTAGTTACTTGTCTGATTATTTTAGAACAGGCCATATTCCCCGTGGCTTCAGGGTCCATAATGTACCCACAATTGGGCGAGACAATCCAGAGTTTAGAAAAAAGTGGTGCTTTATTTTGAACAAGTGTTCTTTAGATTTAATCTTACTTTTCATAGAGGAAGTTACTGCTATCTTAGGCAGAGTTAAAATTGAAATACAGACCTTTGAAAATACACACAAGGCTACACTTACTAATGATACACAAGAAAACTGGTTATCTAAAATCAAATCTCAAATAGACAAATACCAGACAGACTTAATAACCTTTAAAAATAGGAAGTTAGAAACTGTAAATCAGGATTATAAACAAGGAAAAGTTTTTAAATGGCTAACTTCCACACCTGACACAAGAACCAGGAGGAGACAGAGAAATAGACGGGTTCATTTTGATACAGTAGAAACAAGTGGGGGAGAGTCCACGGATACTGATAGAAACCCTGCCAATACTTCTCTGACCCCACCTGGTTCATATAGACATCAAAATCAATTTGCTGGCCACGAATCTAGAGCACACTCCACACCGAATCATCATTTTTTTAGGGGTAACTACCCGCTCCCGTAGTGGGGGAGGCATAATAGACCCCATATTAGGCGGACGGGGCATAAGACACCTACCCCCCAGACGTCCACGACAGAGGACATAGTAATCAATTTAAGTGCACATACCCTCTCTGACAGCGAACGCCAAGTTTTAAATAGAGGGCTATCTTATGTGCCTAGCACAACCATTTCTGAATTTGACCTCAAACTGGACCTGTATAAATTGAACAAATCCCTCAAGATCAGGGAGTTTTTCCAAAACTCCACATCTAGTTCAACTAAAACACAGGTAGAACTTAAATGTAAAATTCCTAGCAACTTTGAACCGATTAACAGTAGCCCGAGTACTAAAACATTTGTCAAACTAGTTACTCAAGACCTTGAAACAGCTAGACACCAGTCCCTATGAACACACAATCTGTCCAGGGATGAACGTCTAGCGATAAAGACCCTCCAGGATGACTCCTCTATAGTCATCAGGCCCGCCGATAAAGGCGGGGCCATTGTGATACTGAACTATAGAGATTATCGAGCTGACATCCTGACCCAGTTGACTGACAGACAGACCTACACTGAGTTACCTAGAGACCCCACTATGAGGTTCAAAGCACAATTGGATGCTCTGATCCAGATGGGTTTTGAACAGGGCTGTTTGTCCGAACATATTCATGACTTCTGCTCTACCTTTTGCCCAAAAATACCTATCCTATATTCCATCCCTAAGATACATAAAACATTGGACCATCCACCAGGCCGGCCCATTGTGTCAGCGAGGGATTCCCTGACACAACCGGTAGCCCAACTGGTGGATATACTATTACAACCTGTAGTTAGGGAAATAAGGTCATACATCATGGACACAGGTGACTTTATTCGCAAGATACGGACTGTTGACGTCCAGCCAGATGACTTATTGGTCAGTCTGGATGTCAACAGTCTGTATATTATTATCCCCATACTGAGGGCCTTAAAGCTGTACAGGAACATATCACTAACAACTCTTTCTATGAAGGTCCACCGGTTGAGTATTTCCTCTCTCTGAGTGAATATTGTTTGTATAAAAATTACTTTAGATTTGAAAGTAAGTTTTATTTGCAAACAGCTGGTACGGCCATGGGTTCCTCCATTGCCCCCGCATACGCCAACATATACATGTCTCAATTCGAAAATCTATATCTGTGGCATACTGTCAATTCAGCAGTAATATGCTATTACAGATATATTGACGACATTTTCATGGTGTGGCGGGGGACCATGGAGGACCTTCAAACTTGGTTTGAGAGTTACAACATGGCCACCAGTAATGTAAAATTCAAGATGACTGTTGATAGACAGACTATCAACTTCCTGGATTTGATGATCTTTAAAAATGCACACCAACTGGGTACCACTCTATATCATAAACAAACTGACCGTAATTCTATACTGAGAGCAGACAGCTGTCACCCTCCTGCCCTTTTAAAGGGCATAGTCAAGTCTCAGTTTATCAGAACAATGAGAAATAATTCAGATGTGAGTACTGGGGTCTCCCAACTGACAGGAGTGGGAGAGAGATTCCGTGAAAGGGGGTATAAATCATCGATTATCCAAGACACCATGACCACAGTATCTACACTTACTCAAAATGAACTGATTAAGTCTACACCAAAGAGAGACACGAGCAATAAGTTAATTATGTCTACAACATTCACTCCAGCCACCAAGAACACGGGACGTATCTTACATCAGCACTGGCCCATAATGGCGTCCAATCCTAAATTAACATTTACCCGACAGTTACAACCCATGGTGGGATTCAGGAGGGGCACTAATCTAAAGGACCTCTTAATGCGAACAGATCAGAAATCAAGTTACACCACAGGGGCTACAACAAATATCAAAGGATCCTATAGGTGCTTAGGCTGCACAACATGTAATGGCCTGGTTAGTACCAAAACCTTTCATTACCCACATACAAACAGGAGGTATGTGATTAAACATTCTATTACGTGTACTACTACACACGTAGTGTACCTCCTCTTTTGCCCATGCTCGTGCTTCTATGTGGGTAAAACCACAGGCACGTTACGTGAACGAATGGCAAATCACAGGCATGCAATAAGATCTGCACTGAAACAGGGAGATTCTGAACAACCTGTGGCACGCCACTGTGCCAAGCAAGGCCACGCTGTTTCTTCCATACGTTACATCCTTATTGACCACATACCCCCATTGGACCGGGGAGGGGATAGGAGCAAGACTTTGCTTAAACGTGAAGCTCAGTGGATCTTCAAACTTGGAACTATACATCCAGGTGGATTAAACACCACCCCAGATTTTAAAAATCTTATTTGATCCCACTGGGCAGTGCTACATACTTGGGGTACAACCCAGGGTCATTGTGGCTACGTGTAGCTTCCAGCCCCATTGCTCTTATGAGTAGGGGCGGCTGGTCGCTTACGACACAGCCTGATGGAGGTGATAGCCCCCATCTAGGCTGCGGAAGCCTGGCCCCTGAGGCATAGTTACCTTCTTATGCACCTTAGACCTTTGATTGGGAAGTCATTGAATTACCTCTGATTGTGAGGGAGTAATAAGATGGACAATCTTTATTTGATCATACTTGGTCCCTTATAAGTTGGTTCAGCCTATCTCTGTATGTATGTGTGATAATGATGAATCTATACCAGATGCATATAATATCTATCCCTACATATCACCATTAATTGTCCTATAAGACATAATAAGGCATCTCTTAGAGATAAATTGGGGTATCTCTCCAACTTTGGATGTTGATTGTAGATAAAAGCATTTATTTTTGACTAACAGAGGTCAATACATACATTTCTCTATATCAGCGTGACAATCTACGTCCCCTTGAGATTTCACTGTAAAATTAGGTGAATAACTCTATTTGGGCTTTATATCTGAATGTGGCCGTAAACGTAGCACAGACGCATTGAGGTATATATATAATCCGTTTTGGTGATGTGCAATAATTTTGCCCCCAAATGATCCTAGTATATTACCAATTTTCACATATTCCACTGAAATACATATTTATATATTATTGGAAACAAATACTGTAGGCGTACAGCCAGGATAAGTGCCCATTGCATACTTAAAGTCATTTAATATAATTTTATTAATGGATAACAAGCTCAGCAAGAATCGCCTTTTTCTGTACATAAATCTAAATCTGTACCTATCTATGTATATATACTATCGCTTTTATATAATGCATAGATGTGATTAAGAATGGTTATCACTTATTGTCACATATGTCTGTGTGCTGCACTTTGCAATTGATCACAGTGTCGAGACACGATTAATGATTGTTTATTATAACCATGACTACAGTTGCCATGGAGACCTATATACACAATGGCACTTGATCAGCTGATTAGGGATATTATTCCGGCGATCTAATCTAGTTTATTTATTATACCTAAGTTTGTGGCAGCACTTGTTTATTTATTACACATTACACACCACTGTGTATGAGTTATTGTACGTTGATGAAATACGTAATACAACTTGTATGTTTAATATTAAGATGCCGCGAAACCGGAAGTGAGATAATATCACTTCTGGTAGGCATCAGCACTGTGGAACGCAAGATACGTTCCACGCTCGAGATTTGGCGCACTTTGGAGTAACACTTGTTTGGTGAGTGATATTTGAAACACTATTAATTGTTTGAGTTTTGCCTATGTGTTTATGCTGATGAAGGGGTTGTGAACCCCGAAAACGTTCCAATAATTTGTGGAAGTCCTGAGAGTGCATTTACTTCTGTTATATAGGGAGTATAGAATTATTAGGCAAGTTGTATTTTTGAGGATTAATTTTATTATTGAACAACAACCATGTTCTCAATGAACCCAAAAAACTAATTAATATCAAAGCTGAATAGTTTTGGAAGTAGTTTTTAGTTATAGCTATTTTAGGGGGATATCTGTGTGTGCAGGTGACTATTACTGTGCATAATTATTAGGCAACTTAACAAAAAACAAATATATACCCATTTCAATTATTTATTTTTACCAGTGAAACCAATATAACATCTCAACATTCACAAATATACATTTCTGACATTCAAAAACAAAACAAAAACAAATCAGTGACCAATATAGCCACCTTTCTTTGCAAGGACACTCAAAAGCCTGCCATCCATGGATTCTGTCAGTGTTTTGATCTGTTCACCATCAACATTGCGTGCAGCAGCAACCACAGCCTCCCAGACACTGTTCAGAGAGGTGTACTGTTTTCCCTCCTTGTAAATCTCACATTTGATGATGGACCACAGGTTCTCAATGGGGTTCAGATCAGGTGAACAAGGAGGCCATGTCATTAGATTTTCTTCTTTTATACCCTTTCTTGCCAGCCACGCTGTGGAGTACTTGGACGCGTGTGATGGAGCATTGTCCTGCATGAAAATCATGTTTTTTTTGAAGGATGCAGACTTCTTCCTGTACCACTGCTTGAAGAAGGTGTCTTCCAGAAACTGGCAGTAGGACTGGGAGTTGAGCTTGACTCCATCCTCAACCCAAAAAGGCCCCACAAGCTCATCTTTGATGATACCAGCCCAAACCAGTACTCCACCTCCACCTTGCTGGCATCTGAGTCGGACTGGAGCTCTCTGCCCTTTACCAATCCAGCCACGGCCCATCCATCTGGCCCATCAAGACTCACTCTCATTTCATCAGTCCATAAAACCTTAGAAAAATCAGTCTTGAGATATTTCTTGGCCCAGTCTTGACGTTTCAGCTTGTGTGTCTTGTTCAGTGGTGGTCGTCTTTCAGCCTTTCTTACCTTGGCCATGTCTCTGAGTATTGCACACCTTGTGCTTTTGGGCACTCCAGTGATGTTGCAGCTCTGAAATATGGCCAAACTGGTGGCAAGTGGCATCTTGGCAGCTGCACGCTTGACTTTTCTCAGTTCATGGGCAGTTATTTTGCGCCTTGGTTTTTCCACACGCTTTTTGCAACCCTATTGACTATTTTGAATGAAACGCTTGATTGTTCGATGATCACGCTTCAGAAGCTTTGCAATTTTAAGAGTGCTGCATCCCTCTGCAAGATATCTCACTATTTTTGACTTTTCTGAGCCTGTCAAGTCCTTCTTTTGACCCATTTTGCCAAAGGAAAGGAAGTTGCCTAATAATTATGCACACCTGATTTAGGGTGTTGATGTCATTAGACCACACCCCTTCTCATTACAGAGATGCACATCACCTAATATGCTTAATTGGTAGTAGGCTTTCGAGCCTATACAGCTTGGAGTAAGACAACATGCATAAAGAGGATGATGTGGTCAAAATACTCATTTGCCTAATAATTCTGCACTCCCTGTATATATATATATATATATATATATATATATATATATATATATATATATATATATATTTGTATTTTTTATTTTTAAATGTTATGCTTAATAGGACAGGAAAAACAAAATTATTTGTAAAGGTATTGATAGAACAGACCTTTTGAAACAACTGTTACATTTCATTTCTTTATCAAATTTGTTTTGTTCTCTTGTTATCCTTTGCAGAAGGAACAGCCCTGCACTGCTGTCAGCAAGAATAACACATCTAGTCATCCAATCACAAAAGACAAATGTGTGCAGCCAACAATCAGTAGCAGATCCCATTAGTGCAGGATCAGGGATAGGCACAGACAAAGGCTGTGGCGGACATTTTCCAAAGTACAGACCTCAGTGAAGGACACCAAGGTACAGTTGAAATTAAAAACATTATTTTATAGATCTTGGCATTCGTATACTGATGCAGATACCATTGATCCTATAACCAGCCCTCCTCTGGCTATACCCATGAGCCAGCATCACTACTGTGTCTTTGTATAGTGCTTGGTGTTATTATACTGATGCAGATGCCACTGATCCTATAACCAGCCCTCCTCTGGCTATACCCATGTGCCAGTGTCACTACTGTGTCTTTGTATAGTGCTTGGTGTTATTCTACTGATGCACATACCACTGATTCTATAACCAACCCTCCTCTGGCTATACCCATGTGCCAGTGTCACTACTGTGTCTTTGTATAGTGCTTGGTGTTATTATACTGATGCAGATACCACTGATTCTATAACCAGCCCTCCTCTGGCTATACCCATGTGCCAGTGTCACTACTGTGTCTTTGTATAGTGCTTGGTGTTATTATACTGATGCAGATACCACTAACCCTATAACCAGCCCTTGTCTTGCTATATGCATGTGCCAGTGTCACTACTGTGTCTTTGTAAAGAGCTGGGTGTTATTATACAGATGCAGATACACATCCAGTATTTCACTCAGGCTTCATTTATTCCATAACTTATCACCCAATATCGCTAGCAGTCTCTTGACAAGCCACTAACTTTATTCACACTACATATTTTTTTTCTTCCTATTATTGAATCAGAAAGAAAACATATACTAAGGTTGTGGCGGACACTGCAAGGGCTAGTCACGGACACCAGTGTCCGTGTATGGACACCTTGCCTATCCCTGTGCAGGATATGTGTGTATTTATTTTCAAAAAGGCTACCAAAAGAAGAAAGCAGATGTTAAAAGAGAAGCGATTTTCAAAGTGTCTTAAAATTCATTGCTCTGTTGGAATCATGCAATTTTAATTTGGACTTTCCTATACCTCTAAATGCATATATATATATTGATAGATAGGTAGATAGCTAGATAGATAATTTTGATTTTTAATAGGTTGTTTCATCATGAGCAGAGGCGTAACTAGAAACCACAGGGCCCAGGTGCAAGAATCTAAGATTCCCCCCCCCCCTCCCAAAAAAAAAGGTGAATTTGATATCATATCTTTTTGTTTTAACATTTAACACAGAAAATAAAATGTGAATCAGATTACATGTCTGCAAAAGGAGGTATCCTGTGCCCACAGTCTGTGAGATGGTCTGACCCCCTTTTACTGTATATAGTGACACTGGTTAACCCACCAGTACTGTATATAGTGAGATAGTGACATAGTCTGTAATCTGCCTGTGAGATGGCTGGCCTGCCCCTACCTGCCCCAGTACTTCATAAAGTGACCATAGTAGTCTGTGACATGGTCCAGCCCCCCGTACTGTATATAGTGGTACTGTATAGTGACACTGTTTACCCCCGCACCCCCCCATGCTGTAGTAACAAGGTCTGTAATTTGCTGGTTCCACAAACATTCACACACACATACATGCATAAATACACACACAGTCACATACATACATACATACACACACATACATATATAAATACACACACAGTCACATGCATACATACACACATACACACACACATACATCCATAAATACACACACAGTCGCATACATACACACACACACACATAAACACCAATGGGTAAAACAGAAACACTAACCCCTGTAGTCAGAGACACTAGTGAAACATCAATTCACACTCACATGATATCAGTGCAGGCAGTGGCAGGTCAACGTTTTTATTGAAAAAAAAATATTTTTTTCTTTTTAAGAGTTCGCAGTTGCAGACTCTGCATCCCCTGTAGTTCCACTCCTGATCATGAGAATACAATCTCCATGCATTGAAGCTTCATGAATATTACACAGAATAAAAAAAACACATGGATCTAATGTTGACATACATCTTTATATGTTGACAGATTTATCGAGGCCAAGGGATAGGATACCCCGGTATCTGATGCCAGTATCCATGGCCACGCCACGGAGCAACTGCTCCTCACCACCACTTCCTCTGACTCTGCTACAGATTCCAGGGGAGGATGAGCCAGGGACATATTCAGATGTCCCTGATAAGGAAGGTAATTTTAATTTACAAAAACATGTTTTCATTATTTACCATAAAAGAGAGTTTAAAAAAAGTTATTTCATGATGCAGTTTAATGTAAGGGATTATGTTTTTTAATTCACATATTTTATTTTTATCATCATGCTGTCCTAACAGTCTACAGCAAAGAGTATAATCTAGGACTTGTCACTAAATCCTCATCATAATAATGATTTTTGCTTGAGCTTCATCTCTGACAGCTGAAACAGAGGAAGTCCCAGCAGAGGTTGAAGAAGCCCTGGCACCAAGCTCGCCAGAGACAGCTGAAGAGGAGGTGGCGGGAAATTAATGTAAGAAATTATCATATCATGTTTTGACACTTCTATGTTGATTGTGAGTTTGTAGAACATATTTTTGTTAGGTTTTTTAACAATGTGGCGTATAGTAAAGGCCTTAACACATATCCCGCATTCGAAACAATTTTTTTTGTTGTTGCTTCATCTCTGACAGCTGAAACAGAGGAATACTCGGGAGAGTATGCCACCAGCGCAGACAGCTCGCCGGAGAGACTGGAAGAGGAGATGGCTGGAACAGAAAGTAAGAAATGATCACATCACGTTTTAACACTTCTATCTTGAAAGTGAATTGTTATAACATATTTTATTTTATGTTTTTATTACAGCTCAAGATCAGGGGACACAAACAGACCCCTTCATTCCACAATTATTCAGCCAACTGAATGAGGTGCTGCAAACAGTTGAGGGGAATTGAGGAGGCTTTGAGAAAATATTTTTTTTTAGTTTCTTTTTTTATCATTATGTTTGTTATTGTTTTTTTTTTATTGTTTTTTTTTAAAAAAGAAAACAAAATAAAAAAAAATCTATAGTTAAGAAAAATAATGGTGTCGCTGTATTACTTTATTATCTTAAAGAGACATGAAAAAAAAAATATGTTTAATTATGTATAAATAGCACGCTATATTTTTGTTGTTTATTACTTTGTTTGAGATATATTTTTTTTATCTTCATTATTATTTATACCCTTTGATGAGGAGCATATTTACATAAAGTATATAGCTGCTGATTGATGTCTGCACATAGATGACTCATGTGATTGGCTTGCACATGTGGGCCTCCATTACATATGCAGCGTCGCCCGCAAAAGCCGGCGACGCTGGTTTTTGCGCTGTTTTGGTATTACATATACGGCGTAGCATACAAGTTACACACGTATATTTCACCCGTCACTCGCAATTTTTACTGCCATAAGCTAACATGGGACCGCGTCGTAAATCGGTATCCAATATCCAGCGCAAGGCCTTACGTGGCGAAAATGGAGAAATATTACTCCATTTTTACCTCGCCATAAAAGGCAGCCATAGCAGGCCTTGTGCTGAGTATGGGAGCACCGTAACTCCTGAAAATGCCTGAAAAAATAAACTAACACCTAACGCATGCGCAATGTCTATCTACCTGTCAACCGCAATCCCCCACCGCAATAACTAATAAAGTGTATTAACCCCTAAACCGCCATAGCCCACATAGCCTATTAAATGTATTAACCCCTAATCTGCCGCCGCCAACGTCGCCGCCACTATAATAAAGTTATTAACTCCTAAACCTAAGTCTAACCCTAACACCCCCCTAACTTAAATATTATTTAAATAAATCTAAATAATATTACTATTATTAACTAAAGTATTCCTATTTAAAACTAAATACTTACATATAAAATAAACCCTAAGATAGCTACGATATAATTAATAATTACATTGTAGCTATTTTAGGATTTATTTTTATTTTACAGGCAACTTTGTATTTATTTTAAAAAGAGGGTATGGACCCGCGCCAACTAAACCCCTATAGGCCTGGGGATGATGGTACCTAGCAACCACCAGAGGGACAATAGAAAGTTTAAATAAATAGACCCCCCAGGCGCCTACCAGAGGAGGCAAGGGATATGATATGAAAAGGTAAAGAGTGGAAAGAATATTTATTTGATCCACTGGTGTAAAAAATGTAAAAAATTACTACTTTAATGCAACAAAGTTAAAAATCAACAAAGTTGAAAATCATGGATCCATGCTAAAATCCGAGCTAAAATTCAGAAATAAAAACCATATGGTGATATAGAATCCGTGAGGAAATTAAATACAAATGTGCAAAACTTATGGTTAAAAACAATTGCAACACAAAATATACTTTCTAGACAGCGGTGTCTAGATTGAGGTAGTGGTAGAATGAATAGCAGTCTGTAGGATAAAATGTCCCTTATGGAAAATCTAAGTTTAGTTCATCCGTGAGGGAAAAGAGGTGAAAAATTAAATAAGGACAAAACCTTGAAATGTGAGGAAATAAAAAATTGAAAAATTAAAAATTAAAAATAGTCCTTAATCTGTCAATTAATCCAATGAGGTAGTGCAAAAATAAGTGAACTTGGTGGTTAATAATTCAATGTAGTAAAGTTCATCCTGAGTGCAGAAAAAATATTTCAAAAAATGTTGTCCAAAAAATGTATATATATATATACTTGTGAGAACTGTGTAACAAAGGTAACCCAGTGAAAAAAATATATGTGAAGAATAAAAGTTCAAATCTTTAAAAAGTCAAATCTTAAAAAATTGTGATGTGCAAGGCACTAGCAACTTGGTGGGATCTGAAAAAAGCTGTAAGTGTAGATTTGCTGATCGATCCGAGTGCTAGAAGTCAATTACTGGCGAAAGGGACGTTCTCAACCTAAAAAATAAAGACATACATAGCGCAATAACATATAACAATTGAAGAAGTAATGAAATTAGGCTTACCAATCGGTCAACATGTTTCGGCCCGTGATAGGCCTTTATCAAGACTGATTGTTAGGTTTGACTGGTAGCCTTTTAAAGCCAAAGACCGGAAGTGTAACATTAATTCACTTCCGGGTTCCTAACTATTTGTTAAAACAGTTTATAAATAATTTATAAATAATATAAGATTGTGATTCACAAATTTTTATCACTTTCAGATTAAACAAATATATTAGGTTTGATGAGATATTCGTAATGATTAGTATTTGGTATACTTTGTCTCTGTGTGTGATGTGACGTCACTTCCGGTCAGAAATTTTCGGAACTTGAACCGTTTAAACTAAGATTCTAATATGTTTAATAGCAGGCTATATTTAGCGGATGGCAATACAAGTAGACTAAGTTGAGTTGGCGATCAGATCTTTGTATAAATCGGACCGGATAACATGTCCGTGATTCAGGCTACCTAATTGGTTGTGACGTCACAGTAGGCGTCTGGGGATAGACTCAGAGATAGACAGGGAAATAAACTTAATTTAGTGATCCAATCTCCTATATGTTTCATTTACAAATATATATAGACTTGCAGGAGTGATGATGGATGACAAAGAGTAATCATAATAAAACTGAATCGCTATTACGTAAGGGTTAGGCTACTTGGCCTTGACGGTACCTAAGTTATGATTGGAGGAAACCGTAGGTGTGAGATGTCTTTGATCGTTTGATTGGGTGGATAGGATAGTCTAGTATCAATATACTATAAGTGAGACCTACCTATAGGTAATAAAGGTAAAGAAAGGTAATGGTTGCAAAAAGGAAACTTTTGTAAAATAATATATAGGGACCAACATTTAATAAAAAACCTTAATCTGAAGTTGGTGAATTACAATTCAGAGGGACTCCGTTAATGGAGGAGGAACCTTTTATTGAAAGTGTCTGTAAAGAATGGAAAAAAACATTTCAATGGTATAAAGAATAGTGGAATATTTGCTGGATTTATTTGTGGACTTGAATAATAGGTAGAAATCAGCTTACAGGTGAAGTGTATAGCTGACATCTAACTCATATCTCTAAAAGGAGTGTTGTATCACTCTATTACGGATGCACTGGAAGCATGGGGATAAGAGTACACTCTAGTAATAAAATAAGTGCTGTTATTAATAAATAGACAATATTCAATGAATAATGAAATGAGGTGTGCCAGCTGATGAATCATGGTTAAAGTAGTGGCATGTCGTGTTCAATTTTTCTAGGACATATCATATTTATGATGAAAATATAGGCTAGGAGTAGTACATATAAATATAGACTGGAGGTAGGAATATGACTAAATATATACACATGTCCTATAACAGTCTGGGCTAGAACTGATCTCTTTATTAGGGCAATGACCCTTCGATTTTTTCGATCATATGAATTATGGTTCTGCTAGTGCTAACTAGAGCTAACCTATAATAAATACTAAATACTGAATATTGTTAGATGTGTTAACTACCGTCTACAATCAGCTTGTAAACATAATCTATGATTGTACACCAAGATCAATCAATATCTGTTTGTCTCTTGGTAAATGGGGTGATCTGTGTCCACTTGTAAGGTGGGGCTAGGTAGGCAGACTTAGTTGTATTATTTGAGAGTAAGGTAACAGACCCATTAATATGGTAGTGAAGCTATAGTGGTCCAAACCTCCTCGGAGGGGGCAGCATGAGTAAATCCCTCTTAGTGCCTGGATCACAGTAATGGCCAATCCCCCTTATGTGACAGGGGGATAGTATACAGCTGGAGAGGTCGCCAGCTACAAAGAATCCCATGTAGTTAAGGGACTAATGACACAAAGTCGAGTCGTGTTAGAGATGTATTGAGTAAACTACCTAAATCAAATAGAGGGTAACAAGGCTGACAATCGGATTTGGAAATTTTGGAGAAAAAAATTTGAGAAAACTTTCAATCTCATTTTTTTGGTTTGAAAAGATTTTTCAAGTCTCATTATGCTGAGGGATCTATACTCAGAACTGCCGGAGAGGCTCGTTAAAGGAGTCCTAAAATTACCCTGGATGTCAAAAAATGACCCAGGATGACAGAAAATGGGAGGACGGAGAAAGTCTTGGTATGAAATTAAAGATCGCTGTGCTGGAATGCTAGGAGACTCCAGATGTTACCATATGGGGTTTAGAGATGAAAACTCATAGTGGGTATTTGGATGGGACCCAATTGGTTAAATAGGATTTTGATAATTTGACCTGATCAGATTACTTTTCTATGTCATATTCAGGAGGTGGGATAAGTCTTCCTTGTTGTTTAGCCCTTTAGGGTGCAGGCAGTCCAGATTGAAAATCCATTTGGACTCAGTTGTTAGTAAGTTCTTTTCAAAATTACCTCCCCTCCACCTTCTGGATGCCCAAGAACTTTATATTTTGTGTTGCAATTGTTTTTAACCAAAGTTTTGCACATTTGTATTTAATTTCCTCATGGATTCTATATCACCATATGGTTTTTATTTCTGAATTTTAGCTCGGATTTTAGCATGGATCCATGATTTTCAACTTTGTTGATTTTTAACTTTGTTGCATTAAAGTAGTAATTTTTAACATTGTGTGTTAAAGTAACATTTTACACCAGTGGATCAAATAAATATTCTTTCCACTCTTTACCTTTTCATATCATATCCCTTGCCTCCTCTGGTAGGCGCCTGGGGGGTCTATTTATTTAAACTTTCTATTGTCCCTCTGGTGGTTGCTAGGTACCATCATCTTCAGGCCTATAGGGGTTTAGTTGGCGCGGGTCCATACCCTCTTTTTAAAATAAATACAAAGTTGCCTGTAAAATAAAAATAAATCCTAAAATAGCTACAATGTAATTATTAATTATATCATAGCTATCTATTTATTTAAACTTTGTATGTATTTTAACTATTTAACTAGGTACAATAGCTATTAAATAGTTAATAACTATTTAATAGCTACCTAGTTAAAATAAATACAAATTTACCTGTAAAATAAATCCTAACCTAAGTTACAATTACACCTAACACTACACTATCATTAAATAAATTAAATTAATTAACTACAATTACCTAAAATTAAATACAATTAAATAAAATAAACTATAGTACAAAAAAACAAATACTAAATTACAGAAAATAAAAAAAATTACAAGAAGTTTAAACTAATTACACCTAATCTAAGCCCCCTAATAAAATAAAAAAGTCCCCCAAAATAATAAAATTCCCTACCCTATACTAAATTACAAATAGCCCTTAAAAGTGCTTTTTGCAGGGCATTGTCCCCAAAGTAATCAGCTCTTTTACCTGTAAAAAAAGAAATACAACCCCCCAACATTAAAACCCACCACCCACACACCCAACCTTACTCTAAAACCCACCCAATCCCCCCTTAAAAAAACTAACACTAACCCCTTGAAGATCACCCTACCTTGAGCCGTCTTCACCCAGCCGGGCAAATGTCTTCATCCGATCCGGGCAGAAGAGATCCTCCAGCCGGGCAGAAGTCTTCATCCGATCCGTGCAGAAGAGGTCCTCCAGCTGGGCAGGTCTTCATCCAAGCGGCATCTTCTATCTTCTTCCATCCGACGAGGAGCGGCTCCATCTTGAAGACATCTGACGCGGAGAATTCTTCCTGGTCGACGACTACCCGACGAATGAAGGTTCCTTTAAATGAAAGATGGCGTCCCTTCAATTCCGATTGGCTGATAGAATTCTATCAGCCAATCGGAATTAAGGTAGGAAAATCCTATTGGCTGATGAAATCAGCCAATAGGATTGAGCTCACATTCTATTGGCTGATTGGAACAGCCAATAGAATGCGAGGTCAATCCTATTGGCTGATTGGATCAGCCAATCGGATTGAACTTCAATCCGATTGGCTGATTGCATCAGCCAATAGGATTTTTCCTACCTTAATTCCGATTGGCTGATAGAATTCTATCAGCCAATCGGAATTGAAGGGACGCCATCTTGGATGACGTCATTTAAAGGAACCTTCATTCAGTCGTCGGCCGTGGACAGAAGAGGATGCTCCACGTCGGATGTCTTGAAGATGGACCGCTCCGCGCCAGATGGATGAAGATAGAAGATGTCATCTGTATGTAGGTTTTTTTAAGGGGGGATTGGGTGGGTTTTAGAGTAGGGTTGGTTGTGTGGGTGGTGGGTTTTAATGTTGGGGGGGGTATTTGTACTTTTTTTTACAGGTAAAAGAGCTGATTACTTTGGGGCAATGCCCCACAAAAGGCCCTTTTAAGGGCTATTTGTAATTTAGTGTAGGGTAGGGCTCATTTATTTTGGGGGGCTTTTTTATTTTGTTAGGGTGATTAGAGTAGGTGTAATTAGTTTAAAAATCTTGTAATTTGTTTATTATTTTCTGTAATTTAGTGGGGGGGGTTCCTACTTTAGATAATTTTATTTAATTGTAATTAATTGTATTTAATTTAGTTAATTTATTTAATTATAGTGTAGTGTTAGGTGTTAGTGTAACTTAGGTTAGGTTTTATGTTACAGGTCAATTTGTATTTATTTTAACTAGGTAGTTATTAAATAGTTAATAACTATTTAATAACTATTTTACCTAGTTAAAATAAATACAAAGTTGCCTGTAAAATAAAAATAAACCCTAAGTTAGATACAATGTAACTATTAGTTATATTGTAGCTATCTTATTGTTTATTTTATAGGTAAGTATTTAGTTTTAAATAGGAATAATTTAGTTAATTGTAGTAATTTTATTTAGATTTATTTAAATTATATTTAAGTTAAGGGTGTTAGGGTTAGACTTAGGTTTAGGGGTTAATATCTATTTTATAGTGGCGGCAACGTTGGGGGCGGCAGATTAGGGGTTAATAAATGTAGGTAGGGCCGGCAGATTAGGGGTTATTAATATTTAAATAGTGTTTGCGATGCAGGAGTGCGGCGGTTTAGGGGTTAATATATTTATTATAGTGGCGGCGATGTCCAGTTCGGCAGATTAGGGGTTAAAATATTTATTTTAGTGTTTGCGATGTGGGGGGGGGCTCGGTTTAGGGGTTAATAGGTAGTTTATGGGTTTTAGTGTACTTTTTAGCACTTTAGTTAAGAGTTTTATGCTACGGCGTTGTAGTGTAAAACTCTTAACTACTGACTTTAAAATGCGGTACCAGGCTTGACAGGAGAGGGTCTACCGCTCACTTTTGGTCAGACTCGTAATACCGGCGCTATGCAAGCGCAATTGACATAAGTGGATTTGCGGTATTTCCGAGTCTGGCCAAAAAAGTGAGCGGTACACCTGTACCTGCAAGAATCGTAATACCAGCGGGCGTTAAAAAGCAGCATTAGGACCTCTTAACGCTGCTTTTTAAGGCTAACGCACAACTCGTAACCTAGGCCTTAGTTAGTTTGTAATTAGCCTTGTGTAATTTGCTGCAAAGGTCACGGTTTACCTTTACATCAGCAGATCATGGTGCTTAACTTTAAACGCTTACAGTGCTCTGCCCCTCCAGCCCCCATGTGTCCAGACCCTCTGTAGACTCTATTGACTTGACCTCACTGCAGCCAGCAAACAGAAGAAAAAAGTTAGGGGATGACTGGCCCTCCAAATAAATGTAATACTGTAATTCCACTGAATAGCAATATATAGGTGGAATATATAATATATATATATATATATATATATATATATATATATATATATATATATATATATATATTCCACCTTTGCACGCTCATGCCTGCATAGCTACTTTGTGTCAGAGACCCTGAAGGGTCTGGATAGGGAAAAGTGCAGTCTTAGAGGTCTGAGGTCACATTGCAGACACTGAGTATTAGACTGTGAAAATGTATTAATCACTCTGAAAAGTGACAGGATGTCTGTTAAGAGGAATTGATCCAGTTTAACCCTATAGCACAAAATGATGCCAGCATGTTTTGAAGTGCATTAAATAGAAACAGAATGTCTTCTCTTTTACTGCTTACTACTATGCAGATGTGGTTCCTGACTAAGGCATGTATATTTTTTTATTTTTATTTTTCAATATTTTAATTTTATTGAGGTTTTTAGCAAAAGTTACATTCCAAATATAATTTGCCACAACTCGATATAAACAGATAAAAGAACAATTTTTGTACCATAACAACAAAGTATGCAAATCCGTATGAGGATACAATACAAACCTGTCTAACATAGAATATATTCGCCAAGCATCACACTATAGGTACAACAATACAAACATATTCATATAATGACATAAATATCAAGGAATGATAGGCAAATACCACTGAAACCTCCATTTATATTTATAGGAACCTCCTATGCTATAGGTAAGCCACTCTTGGACCTACATGGAATACCTAGTATCAATAGAGGTAAGCTAGAATGAGATATAGTTTTATAAACCTCCCAAGTAATATATGGGCTATTCTTGAACCTATGCAATATACCTAGAATCGCTGGAGGTGGAAGAACTAAAATGAAAGACGGTCACTTTTGGACCATGATACATATTTTATACTTGGACCCTTAAAAGGGAAGTCATCTATAGAGGGAAAATTATAATTAACAAATAGGAAGTCATAGGCTTCACCTCAAAAACAAATCTCAAAAATCGTAATAAGCAACCTATGAGTTACGCTTTTTCTTATATCAATTGTGACCATAACAAAAGATCAGCCACTAAGTTTTAAAACATCTGACATGTGAGAGGGTTTGAGCTGGACATAAAATGCAGGGACCTTAAAATTAGATTTCCATCCCCTCTGAAAAAAGGTGCCTGAGTTGGGCCTAATAACCTAGTGGGAGTAGAGAAAAACGGAGTGACCCCACCATTATTAAGGAGATGTACAAGCTCATATGCACCAGGTAGTTAAAGCTTAAAGAAACTCCAGCTGGTACTATTGATTCTTATGAAAGATAATGACTGCAGGAAATGCAGCTACAGTAAAAACCCCATAGAAAGGAAAGTATAACTACTCCCTTGCTGTCTCTGCCGCAGACCGCCCGGCAGTCCCAGTTTATGGCAGCTAGGAGTCAACTGTGTACAATAGATGGTTGGAATATTGTAGAATATAGCGGTATATTCAGCTGTCTACATTTCCTTGACTTTTTACATAATCCTGTTCTGAAATATATTAACAAAGAACCTTAACTGAGTGTATCATTTCCCTATGGAGCATAGCTGATACACCCAAGTCATAAGCATTATTATAACCTTAAGGCCACTTTATCCTAATAAAATATCACAGATGAATGAATATAAAATATACAACATGAGATGTGAACAATGGTAGGGTGAATTTGCATATAATCAGACTGGGCACAGTCGTCATAAAGTACGCAGACTACTGCAATGGGTATTACTAGTCACATATTAAGGCAACGTCGGAGGTCTTCTCTCCTTAGTCTCAATATCTGACATACTGAGCAGCCAATAACCCATAGTTAGCCCACACCTATTCTCTGGTGTAAAGTTCCAGCAAACCTTTCTGACAGGAGGCTAAGGTTCCAATCTTTATCTTCGGCAATGTACCTCCATTTCAATCGACAGATAACAGTGAAATCTCGTTGCTTGATGGACATATTGCTGTCGAGGTGTGGAAGGAGCTCCCAACATTTTTCTGATAGAGGGAGGACAGGTCTTAGATGCTGGCGCACCTCAGTACCCCTTACTTGTGTGTCTCTACTTGTTTCTTCATAGTCCAGCTGTAAAATGAAGTCCAATACAGCGACTGATGTCGTAGTAGGTTGTGTGATACCTTTCTTTTTCTGCGTAGTTATTCGCCTCAGCGGGACTGCTAAATAGAACTGAGCCGGGTTCGGCTCTCTAAGCCCTCTCTGATCTACCTCATGGGATGCTTTCACTGTGCTGGAGCCTCTCTGTGACACAATTCCTTCTTGTTGTGGCTGTTGACCCAGGAATTCAAGCAGGTCCCGTTGGAGTCTAGCAAAGTGGTCCATCAGAATCATTTGCATCTCTTTCTCCCACCGGTCAACTGCATCTATGATCCGCTCACTGCAGCGAGGAGATGCCCTTATAAACCCTGCGTGCTAAACTTGTACACACTTTTGGTCCATAAATACAGGCTTCAGGTCTGGAGTATCTGAGAGGTGATCCAATATTTAGCGTCCCTTAGTTAGTATGACTTCCACATTTAACATTTTGCGTTAGCTGTTTTTATCCGGATCAACTAGGGGGGGGGGGGTTAGGTGGAGGCATCAGACATCACAGTGCCATTGCCGCAGGCCCACTGTTCCGGTACTTCAAAGCAGGCAATAAAGCTACCCAAGCACACCAATCTGTTATACAGCGTTAGATAAGTGGAAGGATGTATTTTGTCAGTATGGATGGAGGCTCTAATCACTGATATGCAGCAAAATTATCAGTGGGTCTAGGCAGCTTCAAAGTATGTCGGCCATCTTGGTCGCTGCCCAGAAGCATACCCGAGGCATGTATATTTTTATTGATATATATATATGAATACACAGAAAAATGTGATTGTATAACAGGTTGCATCCCTTTATCTTTTTCCCATGTCTCCCATCATTTTTGTTCATGTCTCTCTCTTTGCCCTCCATCTGTTTTTCACTATTCAAATCTTTATCTCTTCTCTCTCATTCCCTTCTTAATCACTTTGACACTTTTCCTGTTTCCCACTTTTATCCTGTCACCTTTTAGTTTTTGATCCCTCTAACTCACCTCTGCCTGATGTGTTTTATGGCTACCCAATGTCTCTTGTGTTACTATGTGTTTTTTTATATCAAGAACTCAGAAAAACGTTTAGGAAACCAGATACTTTTGGTGAAGTATGTGAGTGTTAGTAAGTGAATGAATGTATGTGAGTATGTGTGTGTGTATGTATGTGAAGCCCCAAGACAGTAGTAGTAATCATTTTAAAAATATTGAGTTAATATCAGTCTAATTTCAGGTTCTGTATTATCTGTATAAACTAGGATTATTTTTGGTGTCCTGCTATACAGATGCCGGAGGGTTAGTATTTTAATCTTTACTTGCTTATTTTGTTCATGTGCTAAAAAGGTATTCTTCCACCAAGGATGTGCTTGAGAAGGGGATAAGGGAGATAAGGAGCTTGATGATTTAACCTACATAAAGAAATTAGTATGGCTAAATTATAATACTAGTACTGGTAATTTAACTATGTGTTTACCCCCTTTGTGGGTGGAGCTGAGGGGTGGGGCTTTATTTCAAGGGGTGAGGTCTAGCGCCCCACCATCTTGAAAATTCACCAGCCGCCAATGATAACCGGCATTCTCTTTTGCCGGTGGTGTTGTGTGCGGCTGCTAGTCGCCGTTGTGAGTTGTTCATCTGTCTTGATGAAGGCTTCTATGTAAGCCGAAATGTCGACCTATCCTTATGACTTTCTAACGTTGTTGTTATAAACAATAAACTAACTTTGATGTATATAAATCCTGAGAGTGCCCTCCCTTTCCTAGCTCTTATATATATATATATAAAATATAAATAGATATACATATATATATATATATATATATATATATATATATACACACACAATGATAATTTGAAAATATAAATATATATATTAATTTTTTTTTAAATATGTATATATATATATATATATATATATATATATTATTTAGATAATTTAGATTAATATTTATAAAAAGATGGGGTTAGTCCTCTTTTCATATAGAAAGGGAATACAGCACTCTTTTACTTATTTAATAGCATATTTATTCATCCAATGTTTACCTCATATGACCCCACCAGATTTACTGTGAAAAAGTCAAATAACCCCAACATCATTATCTATACATTGCTAAAATATAAAACCTATTAGATGATTGCATAGCTGAAAAACAAGCACATTATCTAGAGCCTAACATACAAATAAAACATGAAAACCTTGCTGGTATATGAAACGATTGTATACATTACATTGCATACAGCCCCTGCTCGAGACTTATTGGGAAAGTTTTTCCAAACTGGTGACTTCATATACTGTATATATCAATTGATATGAGCCAACTTTAAGGAAAAATGTGATTTAAACTATTTCTTTCCCAGATTGATATTCACAAACCGCTCACTGGCTAATAGCTATAGACAAACTTGTCCCAATTTACAAGAGATGCCGGTTACTGACCGCGGTGTTTAACGACCGCACTTAAGGTCTATTCCGGAAGCATTTGTAACGGTAGACAAAAGTACCTTTCCTTAAGATCTTTATCCTTTGCATATATGGGTTACACGGCTTAGCCAGACACCTCCATGGCCTCTCGTTACCGAGATCTTGTTTCCCCAACAAGTATAGCAATTCAGCTGGCTGTGGTCCCGCCTCCTCTAACGTATGGTGCTGACATCGGGTACTGCAAAGAAAAAAAAAGACGATTGCAAGGATTTTGTTTGTTCTCCATCAAGTGTACAAATACATTGTATCTCTTTCAGTTTCCACAGCTGGGTTCTATGTCTGATGAGCCAGAGCACTGTGTCTCCTTCAATGTGTTCAGCAGGGTAGTTTCTAAGCTTTTAACCACAGCTTTTTCTCAGCCATATAACTAAGCAAAGCAAGGCTCCAGTTAGGAAATACTTTTAGCTTGTTTTCCATATCGTTCATTTAGGAATCAAAGAAAGTAAACAGCCATTGACATATGCGTTTCATCCCTTAGTGCTACTTATGCTGGGGATTCATCAGGGCTCTAAAATAAAGTTACTTAACCTTCATATTTAAACACTACAAGCCCTTCCTACTTAAAGGGACAGTACACTGTAAAATTGTTTTTATGTGAATGTATTTTCAATGACTTGTTATACCAGCTGCAGAGTATAAAATGTATGAGAAATTGCATTTTTTGGTTTATTTGTGTATATGAAGTAGCTGGTTTTGTGCTTTGAAACCACAGCCTTTCACAATGGGTTGAGCTTCAGGTAATATCAGATCTCATTATGTTATCACTTTTATGTACACAGACTTGCTTCCTTATCTTATATTTGTCTAGAAAACCTTAATACTTAGAGAGAACAATGGAAAATTATCCTTTTATTACTTAACTATCATGCCCCCCACTGAAAGTGTAATCTCTTCTGCAAGCTATGTTTACTAACGGCTAGATTACGAGTCTTGCGTTAGCCTTAAAAAGCAGCGTTGAGAGGTCCCAAAGCTGCTTTTTAACGCCCGCTGGTATTACGAGTCTTGCAGGTACAGGTGTACCGCTCACTTTTTTGGCCAGACTCGAAAATACCGCAAATCCACTTACGTCAATTGCGTATCCTATTTTTTCAATGGGACTTGCATAACGCCGGTATTATGAGTCTGCCAAAAAGTGAGCGGTACACCCTCTCCTGTCAAGACTGGTACCGCATTTAAAAGTCAGTAGTTAAGAGTTTTATGGGCTAACGCCGTAGCATAAAACTCTTAACTAAAGTGCTAAAAACTACACTAACACCCATAAACTACCTATTAACCCCTAAACCGAGGGCCCCCACAGCGCAAACACTAAAATACATTTTTTAACCCCTAATCTGCCAAACCGGACATCGCCGCCACTATAAAAAATATATTAACCCCTAAACCGCCGCACTCCTGCATCGCAAACAGTAGTTAAATATTATTAAACCCTAATCTGCCGTCCCTAACATCGCCAACACCTACCTACAATTATTAGCCCCCAACGTCGCCGCAACTATATTAAATGTATTAACCCCTAAATCTAAGTCTAACTCTAACCCTAACCCCCCTAACTTAAATATAATTTAAATAAATCTAAATAAAATAACTACAATTAACTAAATTATTCCTATTTAAAACTAAATACTTACCTATAAAATAAACCCTAAGACAGCTACAATATAACTAATAGTTACATTGTAGCTAGCTTAGGATTTATTTTTATTTTACATGCAACTTTGTATTTATTTTAACTAGGTAGAATAGTTATTAAATAGTTATTAACTATTTAATAGCTACCTAGTTAAAATAAAGTCAAATTTACCTATAAAATAAAACCTAACCTAAGTTACAATTACACCTAACACTACACTATAATTAAATAGATTCCCTAAACTAAATACAATTAAATACAAATAAATACAATTATCTAAAGTACGGAAAAAACAACACTAAATTACAGAAAATAATAAAATAATTACAAGTTCTTTAAACTAATTACATCTAATCTAATCCCCCTAATAAAATAAAAAAGCCCCCCAAAATAAAAAAGCCCTACCCTATACTAAATTACAAATAGCCCTTAAAAGGGCCTTTTGCGGGGCATTGCCCCAAAGTAATCAGCTCTTTTACCTGTAAAAAAAAGTACAATACCCCCCAACATTAAAACCCACCACTCACACACCCAACCCTACTCTAAAACCCACCCAATCCCCCCTTAATAAAACCTAACACTAACCCCTTGAAGATCACCCCACCTTGAGAAGTCTTCACTCAACCGGACCGAAGTCCTCAACGAAGCCGGGCGAAGTGGTCCTCCAGACGGGCAGAAGTCTTCATCGAAGCCGGGAAGAAGAGGTCCTCCAGATGGGCAGAAGTCTTCATCCAGGCGGATGACTTCATTTAAAGGAACCTTCATTCTTTAGTTGGACGTCGTTTGAAGAGGATGCTCCGCGTCGGATGTCTTGAAGATGGAGCCGCTCCGCGCCGGATGGATGAAGATAGAAGATGCCGCCTGGATGAAGACTTCTGCCCGTCTGGAGGACCTCTTCTTCCCGGCTTGGATGAAGACTTCTGCCCGTCTGGCGGACCACTTCGCCCGGCTTCGTTGAGGACTTCGGCCCGGTTGGGTGAAGACTTCTCATTTAGGGTGATCTTCAAAGGGTTAGTGTTAGGTTTTATTAAGGGGGGATTGGGTGGGTTTTAGAGTAGGGTTGAGTGTGTGGGTGGTGGGTTTTAATGTTGGGGGGTATTGTACTTTTTTTTACAGGTAAAAGAGCTGATTACTTTGGGGCAATGCCCCGCAAAAGGCCCTTTTAAGGGCTATTTGTAATTTAGTATAGGGTAGGGCTTTTTTTATTTTGGGGGGCTTTTTTATTTTATTAGGTGTAATTAGTTTAAAAAAACTTGTAATTATTTTATTATTTTCTGTAATTTAGTGGGGGGGGGTTTCCATAGATAATTTTATTTAATTGAATTTAATTGTATTTAGTTTAGGGAATTTATTTAATTATAGTGTAGTGTTAGGTGCAATTGTAACTTAGGTTAGGTTTTATTTTACAGGTAAATTTGACTTTATTTTAACTAGGTAGATATTAAATAGTTAATAACTATTTAATAACTATTCTACCTAGTTAAAATAAATACAAAGTTGCCTGTAAAATAAAAATAAATCCTAAAATAGCTACAATGTAACTATTAGTTATATTGTAGCTATCTTAGGGTTTATTTTATAGGTAAGTATTTAGTTTTAAATAGGAATAATTTAGTTAATTGTAGTTATTTTATTTAGATTTATTTAAATTATATTTAAGTTAGGGGGGGTTAGGGTTAGACTTAGGTTTAGGGGTTAAGAACTTTAATATAGTGGCAGCGACGTTGGGGGCGGCAGATTAGGGGTTAATAAGTGTAGGTAGGTGGTGGCGACATTGGGGGTGGCAGATTAGGGGTTAATAAATATAATATAGGTGTTGGAGATGTTGGGGGCAGCAGATTAGGGGTTAATAAGTATAATGTAGGTGGCGGCGATGTCTGGAGCGGCAGATTAGAGGTTAATAATATAATGTAGTTGTCGGGGGTGGCGGATTAGGGGTTAATAAGTGTAAGATTAGGGGTGTTTAGACTCTGGGTTCATGTTAGGGTGTTAGGTGTAGACATCAAATGTATTTCCCCATAGGAATCAATGGGGCTGCGTTAAGAGCTGAACGCTGCTTTTTTGCAGGTGTTAGGTTTTTTTCCAGCCGGCTCTCCCCCGGGTGCGGCGCTGGCAAGGCGCGCCAAAGGCAAGCCCGTCTGCGCCTGTCCGCGCCTGGACCGCGTCCAGCGGCACTAACCCTGGCTCCCACAACCACCGCCACTACGACGCCAGCACCCTCCTCCATCTCAACACCGGTAGATCATCTGCCTGCCACCACGCAGCACGAACGAACACCATCGGACCCTTCACCTGCCGCAACTGCGCCTTCTCCTCCCTCCGAATCACTAACCTGCCAGTCACCTCTCACCCCTTCTCCTCCCTCCGAACCACTAGTCTGCCAGTCGCCTCACGCAAAAACAACCGCAACCACCTCAACTGCATCCTCCTCAACACCCGCTCCGTCCGTAAGCACGCCGTCAAAATCTGGAACCTGCTCAACGCCACCTCCCTGGACGTTGCCTTCCTTACTGAAACCTGGCTGAGCCCCACATCAATGCCGGACATCGCCATTGCCATCCCCGACGGATACAAGATCTCCCACAAGGACCGCAGCAACCGACCGGGAGGAGGCATCGCCATCGTCCACAAACACTCCCTCCACGTCACAACCAGCTCCGACTACCACTCACTCAGCTTGGAACACCTACACTTCAAGGTCCAGGTCAGCCCCAACACTACCCTCCGTGGCACCCTCATCTACAGACCTCCCGGACCTCGTCCTGCCTTCTGTGACTCCATCACCGACCTCATCGCACCCCACGCCCTCCCCTCAACAGACTACATCCTCCTCGGTGACCTCAACTTCCACCTAGACAACCCCAATGACCACAACACTGCCAACCTCTTAGAAAACCTTGGAACCATCGGTCTAAAGCAACTTGTCAACTCCCCAACCCACTGAGCCGGACACACACTCGACCCTATCTTCTCTGCAGGCAAGCACATCTCAGTCAACCACATCACCGAACTCCATTGGACCGACCACCATTGCATACATTTTTCCTTCAACAAACCCACCGCACACCTCCGGCAGCACCACCCACCCCGCAGAAACTGGAACAACATCACCAAAGACCAACTGCACTCCACCCTGAACAAGTGCCCCCCAGCCACCTCCACAGATGCCAACTCCTCCGCCCGCAACCTCCACCACTGGCTCACAGACTGCGCCAACACCTTCACCCCTCTCAAGAAACTGTCCAACCGCCAACCCACCAACAAGGCTAGTTGGTTCACCCCTGCCCTCCAGGACTCCAAACGCCACTGCAGACAATTGGAAAGGACCTGAAGATCCAGCAAGACCCCCTCAAATAAAACAGCCTACAAAGAAGCCATCACTACCCACCACCACCTCATCAAAACCACCAAGAAGACAGCAATCCAAGATAGAATCAATGCCAACGTCCACAACAGCAAGGAGCTGTTCACAGTAACCAAGGAATTCTCCAATCCCAACAGCAACACCAACGACATCGCGCCCTCCCAGGACCTCTGCGATAACCTCGCAATGTACTACCACCGCAAGATTGTCGACATCTATGACAGCTTCGTGCCCCAGAACTCACCCACCACCGCCTACCCATCAACTCCCACCGATACCTCACCCAAATACACCACCGCCTACCCCCCACTGACCATCTGGAGCCCCCTCACCACAGAGGACACCATCAGGATCATGAGATTGATCCACTCCGGAGCACCCTCGGTCCCATGCCCGCATCACATTTTCAACAAAGCGGTTGACACCATCGCCCCCGAGCTCTGCAGCACCATCAACTGCTCTATTGAAACCGGCACCTTCCCGGATGACTGGAAGCACGAAGAATTAAAACCCCTACTGAAAAAACCCACGGCTGACCCCAATGATCCGAAGAACTACCGCCCAATCTCTTTGCTCCCCTTTGCGGCCAAAGTCATCGAGAAGTCCATCAACGAGCAACTCGTTGACCACATTGAAGCCAACCACACCCTGGACCCCTCCCAATCCGGTTTCAGGAGCAACCACAGTACCGAGACCGCCCTCCTCGCCGCCACAGATGACATCCTCACCCTACTCGACCGAGGAGAGACCGCCACCCTCATTCTCTTAGACCTCTCAGCAGCATTCGACACTGTCTCCCACCTCACCCTCCGCAACCGACTACACGATGCCGGCATACGCGACAAAGCCCTGGAATGGATCACCTCCTTCCTCACCGGCAGAACCCAGAAAGTTAGACTCCCACCCTTCACCTCCAAGCCCACAGAAATCAGCTGTGGTGTACCCCAAGGCTCTTCTTTGAGCCCCACCCTGTTCAACATCTACATGGCCACTCTCTCCGCCATCGCCCAACGACATGACCTCAACATTGTCTCCTATGCCAACGAAACCCAGCTAATCATCTCACTCACCAGTGACCCCACCACAGCCAAGAGAAACGTCCACGAAGGGCTGACAGCAGTCGCCACCTGGATGAACTACAACTGCCTAAAGCTGAACGCAGGCAAGACCAAAGTCCTCCTCCTCAGTCCCACCACATCCGCGTGGAATAACTCCTGGTGGCCCACAGCCCTCGGACACCCTCCAACCCCCACCGACCATGCACGAAATCTAGGCGTCATCCTGGACTCATCGCTCTCCATGGACAGGCAAATCAACACCGTCTCTTCTGCTTGCTTCCACACACTTCACCTGCTGCGAAAGATCTTCAAATGGATCCCAACCGAGACCAGGAAGACTGTCACTCACGCCCTCGTAAGCAGCCGACTGGACTATGGTAACGCACTCTACGCCGGCACCACCATCAAGCTCCAAAAGAGACTACAGCGCATCCAGAACTCCTCGGCTAGACTAATCCTTGATATCCCTCGTCAATGCCACATCACCAAATACCTGCGGGACCTGCACTGGCTCCCCATCAACAAAAGAATAACCTTCAAGCTTCTCACCCACGCATTCAAGGCCCTCCACAACATCGGTCCCGAATACTTGAACCACTGCGTTACCTTCTACACTCCTGCCAGACAACTTCGGCCGATAAAGCCCTCGCTGTCATCCCCCGCATCAGGAAAACCACAGCGGGAGGCAGATCCTTCTCTCACCTGGCTGCCAAGACTTGGAACACCCTCCCGCTGCACCTTAGACAAGCTACCGCCCTAACTAAGTTCAGAAAGGACCTCAAGACCTGGCTCTTCAACTGAACTGCAACCCTCAGCGCCTTGAGACCCTTACGGGTGAATAGCCACGCTTTACAAGAACCCAATAGATAGATAGATAGAATCTTTATGTCCAAAAAAGGAAGTTATTTTGGATTTGTCTTGAATGTCAGGAAGATATTCCTGTCATTCGTATTCAAATCCTCGACAAACATCTTTAAATTATCTAGGGAGCCATCTCATAACAACAAGATGTCGTCCACATACCTTATCCAAAGCAGGACATATTTATCAAAGATATGTTGATGTTTTTCAAAAACATCACACATCTCCCAAGCCCCCAGATGCAAACAGGCGTACGTTGGGGACATACTGCCCCATCACTGTTCCTCTCACCTGCATAGATACCCTTCCATCAAAGGTGAAAATATTATTTTCCAGAATAAATTTCAAGAGGTAGGACAACAACTGTATGTTTGTCAAATTTTGTATCCTCTTGTCCTTAAAAATGATGCAATTGCTTTTAGGCCTACTGTGTGCGGTATGGAGGAGTACAGGCTCTCTACATCGAGAGAGATCAGTAATGTATTGTCAGATACTGTGATACCATACAATTTTTTTAGGAGATCTCCAGTGTCTTTGACATATGAGGGGAGGTTTGATAGAAAAGGTCTTAAGATTACATCTACATACTGACCCAGATCTTCCATAATGCCACCTATTCCCAAGACTATTGGTCTCCCCGGTCCGGTCTGGATGTGCTGTTCTTTCTCCTTGTTTTGCTTACGCCCAGGGTGATTACATAAGTTTGTGAACCCTGACTTGTTCCCAGTTTGTTTGATTATTAGCTTGCATTTGTGTGCATGGCTGTTGTTGTGTGGCTGTATTAGGGACTCAGGTATGTGGAAGAGACCTTGATGTGGTACCTGGGCTTGTCCCATTTGGCCAAATGCGGTAACTAACTCTTCCAGTTTTGCTTTTAATCCCAGCTGAGAGCTTGTGAGCGAGTCCTGGACTTTTTTTTAAGTGTGTGCTGCAGTGTCTGTTTCTGTAATTCACCCTATGGACTTGCACCCAGGCAGGCCCGGGGTTAACTGCCTGTGACTCTGTAAATAGTGTAGCTTTATGTGAGTGCAATAGCAACCAAAGCTGAGCCTGTTTATGGGTCATGGGATGTGTACCCGGTATGATCTAGATGTGCTGTCCTTTCTCCTTGTTTTTTTATATATATTTATATATATATATATATCTCAAAAGTCAAAATAGCGTATAGCCCAGCACTCCAACCAGGTGGAGCAGCCACAACCTGGGTGCAATCCTTATAAGAGATAGTTAAAGAACAATGTAGAAGAAGGGCACTCTCAGGGTTTGTATAGAGATAAATATTTTCTTTATTCCTAGAACATTAATACATGGTCGACGTTTCGGCCCTCAGTTGGGCCTTCATCAGGACAGGTATTATCTTTAAACTGCCGAGTGGCAGTAGTCATAGATCCAAAAAAGCTTGTTTGGATCTATGACTACTGCCACTTGGCAGTTTAAAGATAATACCTGTCCTGATGAAGGCCCAACTGAGGGCCGAAAAGTCGACCATGTATTAATGTTCTAGGAATAAAGAAAATATTTGTCTCTATACAAACCCTGAGAGTGCCCTTCTTCTACATTGTTCTTTATATATATATATATATATATATATATATATATATATATATATATATATATATATATGTGAGTATGTGTGTATGTATATATATATATACACATACAGTATATATATATGTGTGTGTGTGTGTGTGGTGTGTGTGTATAAATGTATATATGTAAAAGGTTAACCTCTGAGGATTTCTATTATCTGAAGGGCTAAACGTATGAGCATCAATTCCAGCTCTTATCCAAAAATACATTCTCACAATTTGTTTTGTTCAGAAACTAGAGCGGGTCTGTTTAACTTGAAGTGATATGTTCAACTTTACCCTCAAAATTGTCCTCATCTCTCTATGGAAAGAGGATTCTCCCCTTAGGAGCTGCTGGATTTATCTCTTTCTCTCTGACAGTCTCAGAGTGTTTGCTCACAGAAATTACACATCTCCAATTCTGTAAATATGCACTGCGGGTACACAGAAGCGCCCCCTAGTAACGGGTGCAGAGCAGAGCTGGGAACATCACATTGCTGCTACCAATGCAAAAAAGGGTGTACAAATTCTGGTATCACCTCACAAATAGTGACACAAATACACTTTACCACCAAGCACTCTGTGACCCAGCATCAAAAGCATTTAGAGAATATACATCAGACCTGCAAAACCACATCAGCAAAAGCACAGCCCATGAGAGAGTGTCACCAAACACCTTACAAACAGCTCTGAAGGAGAGGTACACTGGGCACTGGGAGGAACAGATAGGACAACAGAACAAGCTGGAGTGTTACAGGTCTCTACAAAGAGAGTACAAACTAGCTGAGTATCTCACAAGTGTCACCAACCCAAAGCACAGACAGATACTGACTAAATACAGAATCTCTGACCACCAGCTGGAAATAGAGACGGGCAGATATCAGACAAGATGGAGACCCAGGGCAGCCAGACAATGTGCACAGTGTGACAGTGGGGACATAGAGACTGAAGCACACTTCCTCTTGTACTGTACAGGATACAAACTCTTAAGGGATAAATACTTCCCAAAAATAATGAAAGAAATAACAGACTTCCCACAGATGTCGGAACAAGAAAGGCTATGTGTACTCTTAGGAGAAAAAAAACAAAGCTACAAGGATAGTAGCAAAATATGTAGCAGACTGTCACATGACCAGAACCCCCAATCAGATTAAATTAACTGTTACCATATTTACCCACTATACTCCTACTTTATAAATTGTTATTGATCTGTTTTATTGTAACATATTACTTTGGCAACACATGTAATAATGTCATGCTAATAAAATATTCTTGACTTGAGAAGCAGAGGGGCTGCTGTGTCTGGGAATGAAATCCTACAGCCACACAGCACATCTAGCAGAGAAAGAGGGAGCAGCCTCATTCTGTTCACTGTTGACTCTTGTATATATATATATATATATATATATATATATATATATATATATATATACATACACATTTCTTTCTTTCAATCAATTGATTAAGAATCATATGAAGATTGTGCATTGGAGGGATCTAATTAGTTGTTGCACTTAACTTTTTTGAAGAAGAACAGGTAAATGATTGAGTACTTTCTACTTGTAACTTTCTTACAACATGCCCTAGATCCAAGTCCAGGCTGTCTTCAAATTCGTTAAGCTGCCTGTTGCATACACCCCAAGTAAACCTTGGGGAATGAGATTTTCCAGGGGGGCTTTACATGTAAAAAAAAAATATCTCCATAGTGTCCCATGGCCCCCCATAGAAGGTCTTATGGGTCTTGGCTAGTCTTGTGTGTGTTGACAATGCACATAGGCTGCTTCCCTGCTGGGACTCCTCAGAGCTAACCTAAGAAAATAAAAAAAAATAAAAAAAGTTTTGAGGGGTGGGTGGGGGTAATTAAGAGAGGAGATACTCATAAATGAAAAGCCTAATCAAGGGGTATGAGAGAGAAAAAAGGATGGGAACCTCTGATATATACAATTGAAATATCCTCTACACTATCTTGACAACTACCAATCTGATGCTCATTCTGGCAGGAGAGTCTCTACTACTTATGTTTCCCTCTCCTTCAACTTCCACATGTACTTCCTTTAAAATGTAAACCCACCAGTCCATCTGTCCTGTTGATCATAACCACAAAAATTGTGGTGGGTCTCGTGGACACTTGCCACTATGAAGAAATGAATTTATCAGGTAAGTTATTACATAAATTATGTTTTCTTTTATGTAAGTGGCAAGAGTCCAGTGAGCTACAGTAGTGACGGATGGGATATTATATCCCAAGATGTGGAAATCCACAAGTCACTAGAGAGGGAGAGATAAAATATCAACAGCTAAATCCGCGGAGAAATTAAATCCAAAAAAATAATTGTTTTCTTTAAAAAATAAAAAAAAACTCAAATCAAAGGCACTAGAATCAAACTGAGACATCTGCCTGAAGAACCTTTCTACCAAAGGCTGCTTCCGAAGAAGCAAACACATAAAAATGGTAAAATTTAGTAAAAGTATGCAAAGAAGACCAAGTTGCTGCTTTGCAAATTTGATCAACTGAAGCATCATTCTTGAAAGCCCAAGAAGTGGCAACTGATCTAGTAGAATGAGCTGTAATTCTCTGAGGCAGAGACTGCCCCGCCTCCAAATAAGCTTTGTGAATCAAAAGTTTCAACCAAGTTGCCAGAGAAATAGCAGAGGCTTTCTGACCTTTCCTGGAGCCAGAAAAATATAACAAATAGACTAGAAGTCTTTCTGAAATCTTTAGTAGCCTCAACATAATATTTCAAAGCTCTTACCACATCCAAAGAATGTAAAGATCTTTGAAGAGTATTCTTAGGAACAACAATTTCCCTATTAATGTTGTTAGAATTCACAACTTTAGGCAAAATGTTAAATAAAATCTGCAAAACAGCTTTATCTTGATGGACAATCAGATAAGGAGACTCACAAGAGAGAGCAGACAATTCAGAAACTCTTCTAGCAGAAGAGATAGCCAAAAGAAATAACACTTTCCAGGAAAGTAATTTAATATCCAGAGAATGCATAGGCTCAAAAGGAGGAGCCTGTAAAAAATCTTCAAAACCAAATTGAGACTCCAAGGAGGAGAAATAGATTTAATAACAGGTTTGATATGAATCAAAGCCTGAACAAAACAGTGAATATCAGAAAGTTTAGCAATCTTTCTATGAAATAAGACCGAAAGAGCAGAAATTTGTCCTTTCAGAGTATTTGCAGACAAACCCTTGTCCAAACCATCCTGAAGAAACTTTAAAATCCTAGGAATTCTGAAAGAATGCTAAGAATAATTATGAGTGGAACACCATGAAATATAGGTTTTCCAAACCAGGTGATAAATTTTCCATGAAACAGACTTACGAGCCTGTATCATAGTGCTAATTACTGAGTTAGAGAAACCTCTATGACTAAGCGTTCAATTTCCATACCTTCAAATGTAGAGATTTGAAATCCTGATGGAAAAAAACGGCCCTTGAGACAGAAGGTCTGGCCTTAAAGGAAGTGGCCAAGGCTGGCAACTGGACATCCGGACAAGATCTGCATACCAAAACCTGTGAGGCCATGCTGGTGCTATCAGAAACACATGAGATTGTTCTATTACGATCTTGGAGATCACCCTTAGAAGAAGAACCAGAGGCAGAAAAATATAAGCAGGTTGGTAAAACCAAGGAACTGCTAAGGCATCCACCATCTCCACCTGAGGATCCCTGGACCTAGAAAGGTATCTGAGAAGCTTCTAGTTTAGACGAGAGGCCATCAGATCTATTTCTGGAAGACCCCACATCTGTACAAGATGAAAAAACACATCTGGATGGAAAGACTACTCCCCCGGATGTAAAGTCTGATGGCTGAGATAATCCGCTTCCCAATTGTCTACACCTGTGATATGAATTGCAGAAATTCGACAAGAGTTGGATTCCACCCAAGAAAGTATCCGAGATATTTCCTTCATTACTGAAGGACTGTGAGTCCCTCCTTGATGATTGACATATGCCACTGTTGTGATATTGTATGTTTGAAAACTAATGTAAAGTTTTCTCTTCAATAGAGGCCACACCTGAAGAGCCCTGAAAATAGCACAGAGTTCTATGATTGGTAACCTCACCTCAAGGTTTCCAAACCCCTTGTGCTGTCAGAGACCCGCAGACAGCTCCCCAACCTGTAAGACTTGCATCTGTTGTGATCACTGTCCAGGTAGGATGAACAAATGAGGCCCCGTGAACAATAATGTGATGGTCTAACCACCAAGTCAGAGAGAGTTGAGTGTTGGGATTTAAGTATATCAGTTGTGATATCTGAGTATTATCCCTGCACCATTGGTGCAACATGCAAAGCTGTAGAGGCCTCATATGAAAATGAGCAAAGGGGATCGGGTCCGATGCTGCAGTCATGAGACCTAAAACTTCCATGCACATAGCCACTGAAGGGAATGATAGAGACTGAAGGTTTAGATAAGCTAAAACTAACTTCATTCGTCTCTTGTCTGTCAGAGAAAGAATCATGGACACTGAATCTATCTGGAAACCTAAATAGGTGACGCTTGTCTGAGGAATCAAGAAACTCTTTTGTAAATTGATCCTCCAACCATGTTTTTGAAGAAACCACACTAGTTGTTTTGTGTGAGATTCTGCTAAATGAAAAAATTGAGCTAGTACCAAGATATCGTCCAAATAAGGAAACACCGCAATACCCTGCTCTCTGATTAGCTGTCGCTAGGCCAAACAGAAGAGCATCAAATTGGTAATGCTTGTCTAGAAAAGAGAATATCATAAAACGATAGTGGTCTGGATGAATTGGAATGTGAAGATAAACGTCCTGTAAGTCTATTGTGAACATGAAATGACCTTGCTGAACAAAAGGCAGAATAGTCCTTATAGTCACCATTTAAAAAGTTGGGACTCTTACAAAACGATTTAAAAATTTCAGATCCAGAATTGTTCTGAATGAATCTTCTTTCTTTGGGACAATAAATAGATTTGAATAAAAACTTAAACCCCGTTCCAGGAGAGGAACTGGAACAATCACCCCGGAAAGCTCTAGGTCTGAAACACATTTGTGAAAAGCCTGGGCTTTCACAGGGTTTGTTGGAACATGATAAAGAAAGAATCTTCCCATAGAAGGTCATATTCTGAAACCTATTCGATACCCTTGAGAAACAATATTCTAAATCCACTGATTTTGAACAGAAACTGTCCAAATGTGTTGAAATAATTTAAATCTGCTCCCCAGCAGTTGAACTGGTTTGAGAGCCGTACCTTCATGCAGTCTTAGGGGCTGGATTTGTTTTTTTATACTGCTTTGATTTATTCCAATTCGGAGATGGTCTCCAATTAGAGCCAGAGGCCTTAGGGGAAGGAGAGGTCTTTTGTTCTCTATTCTGACAAAAGTAACAAAAACGATTGGGAGCTTTAAATTTACCCTTAGATTTCTTATCTTGGGGCAGAAAAACTCCCTTTCCCACAGTGATAGTGGAGATAATAGAATCCAATTGAGAACCAAATAAATTACTACCCTGAAATGATAAAGATAGTTATCTAGATTTAGACACCATATCAGCATTCCAAGATTTAAGCCATGAAGCTCTTCTAGTAAGAATAGCTAAAGACATAGATTTAATATCAATCTTAATGACATCAAATATTGCATCACAAATGAAATGATTAGCATGTTGAAGTAAAAGAACAATGCTAGACAATGCAGGATCTGTTAACTGTTAAGCTAAACTGTCCAACCAAAAAGTTGAAGCAGCAGCAACATCAGCCATAGAAATGGCAGGTCTAAGAATCTAAACAGTATGTAAATATGCTTTTCTAAGATAGGATTCAATCTTCCTATCTAAAGGATCCTTAAAGGAAGTACTATCTGCCATAGAAATAGTAGTACATTTGGCAAGAGTAGAAATAGCCCATCAACCTTAGGGACTTTTTCCCAAAAACTCTAAATTAGCCACAGGTAAAGGATATAGCTTTTTAAACCTAGAAGAAGGGTTAAAAGAAGCACCAAGTTTAGACCATTCCTTAGTAAACATATGAGAGATAGCATCTGGAACAGGAAAAACTTTAGGAGTAACCTAAGATTTTTAAAAAACAGAATTCAAACAATTGCTAAGTAAACAATACTTCCTTAATAAAGAACAAATATATTCAATCTTAAAAAGAAAGGTTGATTTATCTATTTCAGTCTCTGAAGTAGGATCCTCTGAGCCAGAGAAATTCTCATCAGCAGAAGATACTTCAATATGCTGTTGATCAATACAAACTTCATCAGATTTATGAGAAGTTAGGAGAGACCTTTTACGTTTATTTGAAGGCGGAATAGCAGTCATAGCCTTCTCTATGGCTGCAGCAATATAATCTTTTTATATCTACAAGAATATCATGTATATTAGACTGTGAAGGTTCAACAGTAGATGTATTTGTACTTATAGAAACATTATCAGCATGTAATAATTTTTCATAACAAGTTCCACATATTTGAGCTGAAGAAGTAAGATCAGCTAATTTACAACATACACACTTAGCTTTGGTAGAATTGTGATCAGGCAGCTTGGTTCCTACAGTAACATCAGAGGCAGGATCCGTTTGAGACATCTTGCAAAATGTAACAAAAAAGAAAAAATAACATTTAAACAAAATATCCAATTTCCTCAAAATAGCAGTTTCAGGAAAGGGAAAAAATACTTATGATCATTTTTTTTAATACAAAAGTAAAATCAAAAGCAAGCAACCTAGCCCTCTATGAATCAAATGAGAGCAGAGAGCAAAAACAGGGAGAGACTTAAGATAACAAATTTTGGTGCCAAGAATGGCGCAAATGCAGATAAATAAGCTTTTAGCGCCAAAGCTTAACAAATTAAATGACGCGACTCGTGTCATAACAGGTGCGACTTTGCGCCAAAAAAACTTGCGTCAAGAAAGTTGCAAGAAATAATGCGACTTGCATCACGGCAGACGTGACTTCGCGCCAAAAATATTGCAATAAAAAGTAACATTCTGCGTCATCGCGAGTCTAAGCCCACAAATCTTTTTAAAAAAACAGACTCCAAGTTACAACTAAATGGAACCCCAGGTAAGCCTAAATACTCCCTTAAACATAATTTCCGTGCTGAAACTGTTAGACTGCAAAGGGAAATACACAGACCTGACTCATGGCAAATATATACAATATACATTTAAAACTTTATAAGATAAAGTGACAAACATAGCTGAGAGTGTCTTAAAAAATTATATATACTTACCAGAAGACACCCATCCACATAAAGCAGACAGCCAAACCAGTACTAAAACATATCAGCAGAGTTAATGGTAGAGGAGTATAATATCGATCTGTAAAGGGAGGCAGCAGATGAATCCCTGTGACCGATTTACAGAGAGCCTTAGAATAGATTTCCCATAGGTGAAAACATGGCATCATTAGGCAATACTCCCTTCACATCCCTCAGACAAACACTGTACTTTGAGAGGAACTGGGCTTTAATATGCTTAGAAGCGCCTATCACAAAAGAAAATCAAGCACAACTTACTTCACCACCTCCATGAGAGGCAAAGTTTGTAAAAACTAAGGTATGAGTGAGGTGGGAGGTGTATTTATAGGCATTTTGAGGTTTGGGAAACTTTGCCCCCTCCTGGAAGGAATGTATATCCTATACGTCACTAGCTCATGGACTCTTGCCACTTACATGAAAGAAATTAAACTTTCATGATTTTGACAGAGCATATCATTTTAAACAACTTTCCATTTAGGTTTTGTGCTGCCGTAGGCACTCGAAATGCCGCTGCACCCAGACCCCCAGACACATCTTTCAGGTTTAACGCCTTTTTTGGCCATAATGTTTTTTGGTTAGGGTGTAAAGTGATCTTTTTTTCATGACATTTCTAAAGTAAAAGTTCATGTTCAAGTGCGTGTTTGTATGTGTGTGTGTGTTTATAGGGTGAGTGTGTGTTTTTATGGGGTGTAGGGTAGTAAGTGTGTGTAATGCAGTGTGCATGTCTAGTGCAGTGCACGTATGTAGTGTGGTGTATGTGTGTAGTGAGACTCAAAAAGTGCTGCCCCCCACAAAATCTGCCACCCTAGGCAAGTGCCTTGCTTGCCTAGGCCAAAATGCGCCCCTGATTTTACTTCTATTACCAAATTTGCTTTATTCTATTATTATCCTCTGTTGAAAAGCATAGCTAGGTGGGTTCAAGAGCAGCAAAGCACTACTGGGAGCTAGCTAGTGATTGGTGGCTGTACATATATGCCTCTTGTCATTGGTTCACCTGATGTGTTCAACTAGCTCATAACAGTGCATTGCTGTTCCTTCAACAAAGGATACCAAAATAATTTATCAAGTTTGATAATAGAAATAAATTGGAAAGCTGTTTTAAATTGCATGCTCTATCTCACTGGTTTTCAAAACTGTCCTCAGACCTCCCTAACAGACCAGATTTTGAGGATATTACGAGTCTTGAAGGTTTAAGGTCACTGCACACTTCTTTGGCCTTACCGCCAAACGACTTACGTAAACTTCGTAAAGTCTTTTTTCTATGGGACTTCCATAGCGCTGATATTACAAGTCTGTCGTGGGAGACCAAAAAGTGAGCGGTACACCCTCTACCTCCAAGATCCCTAACGTATTTAACCCTTTAATGACCACAGCACTTTTCCATTTTCTGTCCGTTTGGGACCAAGGCTATTTTTACATTTCTGCTGTGTTTGTGTTTAGCTGTAATTTTCCTCTTACTCATTTACTGTACCCACACATATTATATACCGTTTTTCTCGCCATTAAATGGACTTTCTAAAAATATCATTATTTTCATCATATCTTATAATTTACTATAAAAAAATATAAAATATGAGGAAAAAATTGAAAAAAACACACTTTTTCTAACTTTGACCCCCAAAATCTGTTACACATCTACAACCACCAAAAAACACCCATGCTAAATAGTTTCTAAATTTTGTCCTGAGTTTAGAAATACCCAATGTTTACATCTTCTTTGCTTTTTTTGTAAGTTATAGGGCCATAAATACAAGTAGCACTTTGCTATTTCCAAACCATTATTTTTCAAAATTAGCGCTAGTTACATTAGAACACTAATATCTTTCAGGAATCTCTGAATATCAATTGACATGTATATATTTTTTTTAGTAGACATCACAAAGTATTGATCTAGGCCCATTTTGGTATATTTCATGCCACCATTTCACCGCCAAATGCGATTAAATACAAAAAATCGTTCACTTTTTCACTAATTTTTTCACAAACTTTTGGTTCTCACTGAAATTATTTTCAAACAGCTTGTGCAATTATGGCTTAAATTGTTGTAAATTCTTCTCTGGGATCCCCTTTGTTCAGAAATAGCAGACATATATGGCTTTGGCATTGCTTTTTGGTAATTAGAAGGCTGCTAAATGCCACTGCGCACTACACGTGTATTATGCCCAGCAGTGAAGGGGTTAATTAGGGAGCATGTAGGGAGCTTTTAGGGGTAATTTAAGCTTTAGTGTAGAGCTCAGCCTCCCACCTAAAACATCAGACCCCCTGATCCCTCCCAAACAGCTCTCTTCCCTCCCCCACCCCACAATTGTCCCCGCCATCTTAAGTACTGGCAGAAACTCTGCCAGTACTAAAATAAAAGCTATATTTGGCTTTTTTTTTTTAGCATATTTACATATGCTGCTGTGTAGGATCCCCCCTTAGCCCCCAACCTCACTGATCCCCCACCAAACAGCTTTCTAACCCTCCCCCTCTGCCTTAATGGGCGCCATCTTGGGTACTGGCAGCTGTCTGCCAGTACCCAGTTTAGTAAAAAAAAAGTATGTTTTGTTTTTTTTATTGCCCTTTGCCCCCAAGACCAACCCCCCACCCCTTCCAGAACCCTTAGATGATCATTTAATTTTTTTAAATATATATATTTTTTTAACTTTTATTAACTTTTTTTTCCTCGGTCATTAACTGTATTTTCTTTGAGGACGTGTGGCGTAAGTCCTTGGTCATTAAGGGGTTAAAAGTCAGTAGTTATGAGTTTTATGGTACAACGCCGTAGCATAAAACTCATAACTAAAGTGCTAAAAAGTACACTAACACCCATAAACTACCTATTAACCCCTAAACCGAGGCCCTCCCGCATTGCAAGTACTAAAATAAAAATTTTAACCCCTAATCTGCCGCTCCGGACACCGCCGCCGCCTACATTATATTTATGAACCCCTAATCTGCTGACCCCAACATCGCCGCCACCTACATTATATTTATTAACCCTTAATCTGCCGTCTCCAATGTCGCCACCACCTACCTACACTTATTAACCCCTAATCTGCCGCCCCCAACTTCGCCACCACTATAATAAACATATTAACCCCTAAACCGCCGCACTCCCGCCTCGCAATCATTAGTTAAATATTATTAACCCCTAATCTGCTGTCCCTAACATCGCCGCCACCTACCTACATTTATTAACCCCTAATCTGCCGCCCCAACATCGCTGCCACTATTTTAAAGTTATTAACCCCTAAACCTAAGTCTAACCCTAAACCTAACACCCCCTAACTTAAATATAATTTAAATAAATCTAAATAAATATTCCTATCATTAACTAAATTATTCCTATTTAAAACTAAATACTTACCTGTAAAATAAAACCTAAGCTAGCTACAATATAACTAATAGTTACATTGTAGCTAGCTTAGGATTTATTTTTATTTTACAGGCAAGTTTGTATTTATTTTAACTAGGTAGAATAGTTATTACATAGTTATTAACTATTTACTAACTACCTAGCTAAAATAAAGACAAATTTACCTGTAAAATAAAACCTAACCTAAGTTACACTAACACCTAACACTACACTATTCCAATCAGCCAATAGAATGCGAGCTCAATCCTATTGGCTGATTGGATCAGCCAATAGGATTGAACTTCAATCCTATTGGCTGATTGCATCAGCCAATAGGATTTTTTTCTACCTTAATTCCGATTGGCTGATAGAATTCTATCAGCCAATTGGAATCTAAGGGACGCCATTTTGGATGACGTCACTTAAAGGTACCTTCATTCTGTTTTAGTCGTTGCCAGAAGAGGATGCTCCGCGTCGGATGTCTTGAAGATGGACCCGCTCCGCGCCGGTTGGATGAAGATAGAAGATGCCGTCTGGATGAAGACTTCTGCCCGTCTGGAGGACCACTTCTGCCCAGCTTGGATGAAGACTTCTGCCCGTCTGGAGGAGCACTTCGCCCAGCTTGGATGAAGACGTGTCCCGGTAAGTCGATCTTCAGGGGGTTAGTGTTAGGTTTTTTTAAGGGTGTATTGGGTGGGTTTTATTTTTTAGATTAGGGTTTGGGCGGCAAAAGAGCTAACTGCCTTTTTAAGGACAATGTCCATCCAAATGCCCTTTCCAGGGCAATGGGGAGCTTAGGTTTTTTTAGCTAGTATTTTATTTGGGGGGTTGGTTGTGTGGGTGGTGGGTTTTACTGTTGGGGGGGGTTGTTTGTATTTTTCTTACAGGTAAAAGAGCTGATTACTTTGGGGCAATGCCCTGCAAAAGGCCCTTTTAAGGGCTATTGGTAATTTAGTTTAGGCTAGGGTTTTTTTATGTTGGGGGGCTTTTTTTATTTTAATAGGGCTATTAGATTACGTGTAATTAGTTTAAATTTCTGTAATTTGTTTATTATTTTCTGTAATTTAGTGGGGATTTTAACTTTAGCTAATTTAATTTAATTTAGTTAATTGTATTTAATTTAGTTAATTTATTTAATTATAGTGTAGTGTTAGGTGTTAATGTAACTTAGGTTAAGTTTTATTTTACAGGTAATTTTTTCTTTATTTTAGCTAGGTAGTTAGTAAATAGTTAATAACTATTCAATAACTATTCTACCTAGTTAAAATAAATACAAACTTGCCTGTAAAATAAAAATAAACCCTAAGATAGCTACAATGTAACTATTAGTTATATTGTAGCAAGCTTAGGCTTTATTTTACAGGTAAGTATTTAGTTTTAAATAGGAATAATTTAGTTAATGATAGGAATATTTATTTAGATTTATTTAAATTATATTTAAATTAGGGGGTGTTAGGTGTAGGGTTAGACTTAGGTTTAGGGGTTAATAACTTTAATATAGTGGCGGCGACGTTGGGGGCGGCAGATTAGGGGTTAATAAATGTAGGTAGGAGGCGGCGATGTTATGGACGGCAGATTAGGGGTTAATAATATTTAACTAATGTTTGTGAAGCGGGAGTGCGGCGGTTTAGGGGTTAATATGTTTATTACAGTGGCGGAGACGTTGGGGCGGCAGATTAGGGGTTAATAAGTGTAGGTAGGTGGCGGCGACATTGGGGGCGGCACATTAGGGGTTAATAAATATAATGTAGGTGGCGGCGATGTTGGGAGCAGCAGATTATGGGTTAATACATATAATGTAGGTGGCGGCGGTGTCCGGAGCGGCAGATTAGGGGTTAATAAGTATAATGCAGGTGTCGGCGATGTCAGGGGCGACAGATTAGGGGTTAATAAGTGTAGGATTATGGATGTTTAGACTCAGGGTTCATGTTAGGGTGTTAGGTGTAGACATGAATTTTATTTCCCCATAAGAATCAATGGGGCTGCGTTATGGAGTTTTACGCTACTTTTTGGCAGGTGTTAGACTTTTTTTCAGATGGCTCTCCCTGTTGATTCCTATGGGGAAATCGTGCACGAGCACGTTACACCAGCTCACCGCTGACTTAAGCAGCACTGGTATTGGAGTGCGGTAATGAGCAAAATTATGCTCAACGCTCACTTCTTGTCTTTTAACGACGGGTTTGTAAAAACTCGTAATACCGGCGCTGCATGTAAGTGAGCGGTGAGGGAAAACTGCTTGTTAGCACTGCACAGCCTCTAACGCAAAACTCGTAATCTAGGTGAAGGTTATTTAACTGCTCTCACCCAAGGTAATCCGGAAAATCTGAGGACAGATTTAAAAACCAGTGCTCTATCTGAATCATGAAAGAAAAAATTGGGGTTTCATGTCCCTTTAAGCATACATGTTTGTATCAAATAGCAAAATGAATAGGTTGTCAGTAGAGGAGCTTTCATTTCTTATGAGACATAAATGTTAAAATTACATTTTAACAATTCAGATAGATTGTACACATTTAAAAAAAAAAAACAATTTACTTCAGTTTTCAAATTTACCTTGTCACAAACACAACTGTCATAAAGTAATCAAGATATGAGCATGATCCAGAGCTTACCTCAGTATGATGTCACGGAAGGAAGTTTCAACAAAGGATACCAAGAGAAAAATGTAAATTTGATAATCGAAGTAAATTTAATTTATTTATTTATTTTAAATTGTTTGTTATTTGACTTTGTCCCTTTAAGTTTGGGACTAAATAGTAAGAAAAGCCAACTATTTTGGAAAATTCTTTAAAAATACTGAATGTCTCATTTATTCATTATAAATGCACATGGAATATTTGGCAGATATATCATGTTCATTGTTTTGGCAAATAAAGCAAGTATACAATACTATTTAAATATTAATTGAAGTCTGTGGGAATCGGCTTTTGAATGTAATATTCAAATTTTACATTTAGAAATGAATGGTGCAGTCAGTATTCACATACACTTTGAAATAGTAGATACGTCAAGGAATGTATTTGTTCCCTCATAAATAAATAAATAAATAGTTTTTATATATTTGATCACTGTGAAAGGGATTTTGTAGCCTCTAAAAATAGCTTTTCACAATCAGGTTGCTGACAGTAGTAGAGGGACATTAAACACTTTGAGATTGTAATATAAAATGCTTCCTTATGCTTAGGACTTTCATTATTTATTTTGTTCCCTTCTGCTGTCATTTAAAGTATTACAATTGTGGATTTTACAGGAAATAGACATGTCAGGCTACACAACCCTTACCGTGCCCCATATCTGTCCCTTTTTGTGGTTTGTTATCTTATCTTTTCTACTGATGCCAAACAATGGAGATATTGTTAACACAATAACAGTGGCAAGCCCTATTATGTCCATCCTCAAATCCAGATTGGATTCTCTAAATACAGATGGAGATGGGTGGTGTTTGACTACAGAAAAACAGGAAAGAAGGTGTTAATCTGTTTTAATATAGTTAAAACTCTGCTAATATGTTAATGCATTGGAAGACTGCAGAACAATGTTGTAATAAGGTGTTTACTGCCCCTTTAAATAAATCAGATTATGAGAATGGATAACTCATCAAAAACAAGCAAAAACAGTTTACTTTCCACTCATAATACCAGTGCAACCTGTCAAACTTGTAATCTGGCCCTTAATCAGTGTTGGTGCTGTCTCATAGTTATGGTTATTGCACAGTATATGGAGCATATCCATCACAACAACTGTTAGCATTGTGTGTGTGCGTGTGGTGCCTATCTTTGCATTAAAGGGACACTAGAGCCAAAATTAAACTTTCATGATTCAGGCAGAACATGTCATTTGAAGAGACTTTCCAATTTACTTTTATTATCAAATTTTGCTCATCTTTTTTTTTAATAAGCTCACTTTCTGAGGCACCAGCTACTATACTGAGCATGTGCAATAGTTCACAGTCATATGTTTATGAGACTGTTATTGGCTGTTGGCTGTCACATGATACAAGGGGCCAGTAAATTAAAGTAAATTTCACTTTACCATAGTACACTGGGGTCTCTACTGCCATTTATGGTCCATTAACATTTTGTTTACTCATTCCCCATATTCTATCCAATAATATTGATGGAGAAATATTTTATAGCGAGAAATGTGCCTTTTATAAGCAGCAGTTATTTTATTTCAAATAATATTTGACATGACCCTCTCTTCCTTGTCCAGCAAAGTTTCATGCAGAAAATAGAGGAGATTGGATGTCCTCCTAAAATGCTTCAGAGGGAATGTGAGCCTGTGCTGAAGAGGCGTGAACAGAGCGTAATAATCACAAGGGTTATTTATAAATGGCCAACAGGATAGTGAGCTTGAAACACAATCTTTACATATATCATATCATACTGAAGTGATTAAAATCATGGGTCACAACTGCTTTCTGAGCACTTTACTTCAGCCCAAACATTTTTGCATTATGTGAAATTGCTAATCAGCATTTTATAACAATCTGTGCTGCCATATTCTCTGTTCCCTGTTGCTGTGCCAGAGAATTTTCCTGTGTTATTATGGATGGTTATGACTGAGAAGGGAATTTTGAAATAATAATCAAAGTGGGAAGATAAGAAGTTTTTATTGGAATATAAATTTGATAAACGTTTTCTTTTTCTAGTATTAAAGGGACCGTCTACACTAAAATTGTTATTGTTTTAAAAGATAGATAACACCTTAAAGGGAAATAAAACCCCAAAATGTTCTTTCATTAATCAGATAGAGAATACATTTTTAAATAACTTTCCAATTTACTTCTATTATTTAATTTGCTTCCTTCTCTTGTTATCCTTCACTGGGAGGTTTATCTAGGCAAGTTCAGGAGCAGCAGAGAACATAGGTTCTAGCTGCTGATTGGTGGCTGCATATATATACTGATTGTCATTGGCTCACCCATTTGTTCAGTTAGAAACCAGTAGTACATTGCTGCTCCTTCAACAAATGATATCAAGAGAATGAAACTAATTATATCATAGAAGTAAATTAGAAAGTTGTTTAAAACTGTATTCTCTATCTGAATAACAAAAGAAAATGTTTGGGTTTCATGTCCCTTTAACTACCCATCCCTTGATATATTAATATACTTCATAACATTTAAACATCTAAATGTCTGCCTATTTCTAAGTCACTGTAGACAGCCTCTTATCACTTCCTTTTTTATTTGCTTTTCACAACAGGAGACTGCTAATTCATGTGGGCCATATCGATAACATTGTGTTCACACCCGAGGAGTTATTTAAGCGTTAGCACAACACAGTACTAAATGCAAGTCAATAGATAATAAATAAATAGTCATGTGATCAGGGGGCTGTCAAAAGATGCTTAGATACAAGGTAATCACAGAGGTAAAAAGTGTATTAATATAACTGTGTTGGTTATGCAAAACTGGGGAATGGGTAATAAAGGGGTTATCTATCTTTTAAAACAATAAAAATTCTATTGCAGACTGTCCCTTTAATATATCTCTAGTGAAGAAACAACAAAAGTAAATATGCTGAGAGTTACTACAACATTAACCCCTTCCCGCCGTTAGGATGTTCCATGCCGCCCTAACTGCACTGAGCTTTAGCTCCATTAAGACCGCATGGAACGTCCTAGTCACATGGCTGTCCTGAAGCCATAGTGGCTTGGTAAATGGGATTGCTGGCTGGAGAGCGTGCCTAGGATCATAGGCACTCCCTCCTGACCCGATCACGTCATTGAAATCACGCAATTGCATGAATGGTTGCGTGATTTTAATTTATACTTATTTGTTTACATTGGAACTTTTATTCTGGTCAGGAAGGGGTTAAGTGGAAAACGTGGGATGTAGCATAATCAGCAACATCATGAACAGTTTTAAAGAACAGTTCAACATTAAATATTCACGATTCCGACAGAGCATGACATTTTAAACCAATTTTCAACTTTTAGAGGCTTATTTATCAAGCCGTCAACTGTGCTGCATTTGACGGCACCAATACGCTCGCCTGACATCGCCTAACATCGCTGCCGCGGACCTGAATTCGCTCTCCATATTTAACAAAAAAGCTGTCAAAAAGCCGCGCACCAAGTACGGGGCAATGAGCAGTGGACTGTTGTTAACTAACAGTCATCGATCTCGCTGCTCTTCTGCTTTTTCACAGCTTTATTTGTATACTCACTAAACACCGCCACTATACTAAAATGTTTAACCCCTATCCCGCCGCTCCCCGACCCCGCCGCAACTAAATAAAGTTATTAACCCCTATCCCGCTGCTCCCGGAGCCCACCGCCACTCTAATAAAGTTATTAACCCCTATCCCACTGCTCCCGGAGCTCACCGCCACTCTAATAAAGTTATTAACCCCTATCCCGCCGCTCCTGGAGCCCACCGCCACCTACATTATGTTCTTAACCCCTAATCTGCCGCCCCCTACACCGCCGCCACCTGCATTATGTTCTTAACCCCATATCTGCCGCCCACTACACCGCCGCCACCTACATTATGTTCTTAACCCCTAATCTGCCGCCACCTACATTATGTTATTAACCCCTATCCCGCCACTCACGGAGCCCACCGTAACTAAATAAAGTTATTAACCCCTAAACCGCCAGCCCCCCACATCGCCATAAACTAAATTAAACTATTACCCATAAACCTAACAACCCGCTAACTGTACGTTAAATATTAACTCATCCCTATCTTATAATAAATTTAAACTTACTTTTAGATTTAAATTAAACTATTAATTAATCTACCCTATTAGACTAAATTACATTAAACTAATAATTAACCTAACCTAACTATTATACTAAAATTACATTAAACTATATTAAATCAATAATTAATCTACCCTAACTTTTATACTAAAATTACATTAAACTACAAATTAAATTAACTATATTATATATTTAAACACCTAACCCTACTCAAATAATTTAAATCTACACTAAAAAATGACTAAGTTACAAAAAACTAACAACTAAGTTACAAAAAATAACAAACACTAAGTTACACAAAAAAATAAACACTAAGTTACACAAAAAAATAAACACTAAGTTACAAAATATAAAAAATAAATTATCAAAGATTTAAACTAATTTGCGGGGCATTGCCCCAAAGAAATCAGCTCATTTACCTGTAAAGAAAAAATACAAACACCCCCCAACAGTAAAACCCACCACCCACACAACCAACCCCCCAAATTAAAACCTAACTAAAAAACTTAAGTTCCCCATTGCCCTGAAAAGGACATTTGGATGGGCATTGCCCTTAAAAGGGCATCTAGCTCTCTTGCAGCCCAACACCTAATCTAAAACTAAAACCCACCCAATAAACCCTTAAAAAATCCTAACACTAACCCCTGAAGATTCACTTACAGTTTTGAAGATCCGACATCCATCCTCCAAGAAGCCGGCAGAAGTCTTCATCCAAGCGGCAGAAATCTTCCTCCAAGCCCGCAGAAGTCTTCATCCAGACGGCATCTTCTATCTTCATCCATCCGACGAGGAGCGGCTCCATCTTCAAGACATCCGACGTGGAGCATCCTCTTCAATCAACGTCTTCTTCCCGAATGAAGGTTCCTTTAAATTACATCATCCAAGATGGCGTCCCTTAGATTCCGATTGGCTGATAGAATTCTATCAGCCAATCGGAATTAAGGTTGAAAAAATCCTATTGGCTGTTGCAATCAGTCAATAGGATTAATCTTTCATCCTATTGGCTGGATCAGCCAATAGGATGAAAGCTCAATCCTATTGGCTGATTGCAACAGCCAATAGGATTTTGTCAACCTTAATTCAGATTGGCTGATAGAATTCTTTCAGCCAATCGGAATCTAAGGGACGCCATCTTGGATGACGTAATTTAAAGGAACCTTCATTAAGATGAAGACGTTGATTGAAGAGGATGCTCCGCGTTGGATGTCTTGAAGTTGGAGCCGCTCCGCGCCAGATGGATGAAGATAGAAGATGCCGTCTGGGTGAAGACTTCTGCGGGCTTGGAGGAAGACTTTGGCCGCTTTGATGTGTAGAGCCGCAGCGTCCCCCAACAGCACTGGCCAAATGTAAAAACTGAAATTAAAAACATGGACAAATGCACAAAGTTAAAATGATAAAGATAACATATACAGGCAACTGAAAAAGGAACATGCGGATAACCTATTATCCAATAAACTAGCCTAACTGGGAAAATGCAAATTAAATCTAAACAGTTGATATAATAAAATAATCATAAAATAATGCACATGTAAGCTAATGGAACTTAGAAATAGCGATGTTATAAAAGAAAGCATTGCTTATACTTGATAACAAATAATTAAATCTACCAATTGTAGACAGATTTCATCAATTATAGGTGCATAAAATATGTAGAGAAGGTGAATATGAATGCATATGAATGCATGAATGGTTGCAGGCTAACCCTGTTCCATATTTACAAAACATATTCAAATTATATGAAAAAAATTAAGGATCAGTCTACACTAATCTGATAGAACAAAAATAATTGGAAAAATAGCTACCACAATGTTAAGTTAATTTAGCAAATAGGGCTAACCATGTTCCATAATTGGAACAAAAATATCATATGAACCTATGCATAAAAATGGATGCTATAACATATATACTTATACACATGGACATAGTGTCAAAGCCTAGAGGCCATATGTAAGTATTCAAAGACCCCAAAGTATTTTAAGAAAACATTGTAGGTCAAGCTTAACATTGAGGCCCTTTGGGGTCAGGGTGTCCATTTGCTCTCCCTCTGTAGCCGGATCCTTCCTCTATCACCTCCCCTAGGTAAGAGGGGGATATGATCAATAATAACACATCTGATGTCTACCACAGTATGTTGTAGTTTCATAAAATGCCTTGCTACAGGCTGGTCTGATGTCCCAGTGCCCAGGGCCGATCTTATCCCAGAGGCAGAAATGTCCACTGGGTAAGAGGGTTTATAATGCAGTGAGTAAGATTTTTTCATTTATACTGTATCTGAGGACGGGGGCTACCCCGAAAAACGTTCATACAATAAATGTGACTGTTTGTTTAAATCCGGAGGAGTGCTTGTGGATGCGATTGCTATATGTATAGATTTATACAGATTTATATAGAATATCCATTAACACTTAGAACATAATCCCCTATGTGAAGAACATTAAAACGTGAAATATAGGGGGCGTGTCCGTGCAGCGTTCAGGATCGGACGCATTTTCTGAAAGCTCCAACAGAACCTTTTGATAATCCGCCGATTATTAATCTCTCACAGTGATAATATGAACAAAAAACATCAAGCCTCATAGTCCTGGCACTTGGAGGATCTAAACTATTCTTGTTTGCTGTGTTAATGACATTGGACATTCAGATCGGAGAACGGCCAAAGGCGGCGGCCTAACAGTTGGTATCCACCTCCCCCCCGGGAAGAGCCGGGTTATCGGGGCTGTCAGATCAGGCTGACTTACCGAACCTCTTCAAAACTTAATCACACCGGATATATATGTGGACACATCGATAAGATATTGGGAAATAAATATATGATAGAGGAGTGTGTGTGCTTAAGTACTTCTTCCTTCATTATGATCTGCATAGGAGTACCGGACTTACAATGCTGCCTAACACCTTCTCTCGAGAGGCTGGAGAGACTCTTTGAAAAACTACTCAATAAAGCGCCATACGATTTTCTAATGGCCAAGATCTCCAATAACAACTTAGTATGCGCTCAAAGGAACAGTTCCTATGAATCAAGCACACCATGTGGCGCCAATTCCACAGCGCACACAATACCAGTGATAGAGCCTCACACTTTCGTTATGAAACAACAAAGCCTTCCTTGCTGCAATGATATTACTCAGACGCAGATGAGCTCAACGCCGGTCTCAGACCATGAGTATATCAAAGGAGCTTGTTATTCTGTTGGGGACCCGGCTACTGGCGACCACTATGCAGCATCAGATGCCTTTTACATGCGGGCACTCGATAAACTACAGGTGGGGCCTCAGCTGACACTCTTGACAAGCAGACACATTGCGCTAGCTGGGGAACCTGATGGTCACTCGCAGGCAGAGGCAACCACTTGGCCGAAGCTCAGTTACAGGGAAATTGGACAAGAACAATATAATGCTGCACAGTCCGGACAACCACACAGGCGCAAAACACAGATGGACACTTTCCACATAAATGCCTTGTCAGCGATCCCATGCCAAACTCTAGTGGCACCCAAAAAACCCACTGATCAGTTTGCTCACTGTCGGTTTGCAGTAACCTACAGGCCTGGAGACAAAGGACATTTATCTGCCTTGGAGGGGATTATTCTGCAATCACAAGATGTCGGCCATATTCCAAAGACTGGGGAGGGGTAGACTGCAGCTGCCCCTCTCAGACAGCTGATTTCTTATATCGGCAACCTTTGACTCTAACTATGTATAACCTGTATTAATCATTGCCTATTGTTCTATGTGGGGGACAACTTAACGGAGTGGAACATGGGGGCTCAGAAGCAGGTTCAGACTAGTGGGGGAAACAGAGAGCTTCGGATTTTGGCTAATATTTGTTTTTTTTATCTTATCATACCCCTTTATTAGTAGCATTCATTTGCACTTGGACACCTGCTCACAGCTAGTTTCTTAAATAATTAGGCTGTATCTGTTGATAAATGCTCCACAGCATACGGGTTAGACCTGTCACGCTAATAAAGGTTGGGTACTCCCACTACCTTGCGGGGCCCACGGCCGGGGCTCTCAGTGGAGGGAACATGTTGTATCATTGCCAGGTTAATCCCTTATTCCCTATGACTCCCTGAGAACAATGGAGCGCACTAACACCTTCTTCAAGCATGCGGCTACAGATACCTTGAGTTTACACTCCGCCACTTTATCAACCCTACATGTAAACATTGCCCCCTCCTGTTTCCAGATTTAAGCCCGCATTTTTAACCACCAATCAGTTGACCGGGCTTACAAATGTGATGGTGGTGCCGGAGTCACGGTTTACAATGTAACTCCCCTAAAAGCACTTACATAACATGGCAGTCTCATAGCTTTAAATTTAATGTCACGCTCCTCCACATGTCCCATCGTTTTACTTTTCCCCATTTTAACAACCTTAATTCAAAAGCTCAATGTGTCATCTGTATATAAGATTAAATCTCAGGTATAGCTTTAAACTCTATCAGATTCCCAGTTGAACCTTAAACCTTTTAAAATGTACAATAATAAAGGCTGATATTGTATTTATTTAGTTTTATAGGGTCGTATCAGCCTGTCTCACGTTATCCCTGTTTTATTGTTATGTTTGTTATGTTTATTATGCATATCAAGAATCTCCTATAATGGACTTATACAATACCGCTGGTCCAAGAGCGACCTCTCCAAGTATAAGAGATGAAAAAAAAGAGGACTTTCACTATGTCTAATACAAACCATTGAGTATGTTGTGCATATTTGATGTGTATGATTATTATGTTGTTATTACTCTATTTTATAACTAAAAAAAAAAAAAAAAAACGTGAAATATAATACACAGTAAAAAAATATAATACACAGTATTAAAAATGAATATTGCATATTACAAATGATTTTACATGTTTTCATCTACTTGACTGCAAAGTGTTCCAATGCACTTATATGCATACATATATAAATACATATATATATATATATATATATATAGGGGCCCATTTATCAAGCTCCGAATGGAGCTTGTGGGCCCGTGTTTCTGGCGAGTCTTCAGACTCGCCAGAAACACCAGTTATGAAGCAGCTGTCTAAAGACCGCTGCTCCATAACCCTGTCCGCCTGCTCTGATGAGGCGGACAGGAATCACCGGAAATCAACCCGATTGAGTACGATCGGGTTGATTGACACCCCCCTGCTGGCGTATTGCTCCCCGCATTCAGCAAGGACTTGCGGACCTGATCCGCACTGTCGGATCAGGTCCGCAAGACCTTTGATAAATAGGCCCCATAGTGTATATATACATATAAATACATAAATACATATGTACACCCCTCACATTTTTGTAAATATTTTATTCCATCTTTTCATGTGACAACACTGAAGAAATGACACTTTGCTGCAATGTAAAGTAGTAAGTGTACATCCTGTATAACAGTGTATATTTGCTGTCCCCTCAAAATAACCCAACACACAGCCATTAATGTCTAAACCATCGGCAACAAAAGTGAGTACACCCCTAAGTGGAAATGTCCAAATTGGGCCCAAAGTGTCAATATTTTGTGTGGCCACCATTATTTTCCAGCACTGCCTTAACCCTCTTGGGCATGGAGTTCACCAGAGCTTCACAGGTTGCCACTGGAGTCCTCTTCCACTCCTCCATGATGACATCACAGAGCTGATGGATGTTAGAGACCTTGCGCTCCCCCACCTTCCATTTGAGGATGCCCCACAGATGCTCAATAGGGTTTAGGTCTGGAGACATGCTTGGCCGCCAGTCCATCACCTTTACCCTCAGCTTCTTTAGCAAGGCAGGGGTCATCTTGGAGGTGTGTTTCGGGTCGTTATCATGTTGGAATACTGCCCTGCGGCCCAGTCTCCGAAGGGAGGGGATCAAGCTCTGCTTCAGTATGTCACAGTACATGTTGGCATTCATGGTTCCCTCAATAAACTGTAAATCCCCAGTGCCGGCAGCACTCATGCAGGCCCAGACCATGATACTCCCACCACCATGCTTGACTGTAGACAAGACACACTTGTCTTTGTACTACTCACCTGGTTGCCGCCACACACGCTTGACACCATCTGAACCAAATAAGTTTATCTTGGTCTCATCGGACCACAGGACATGGTTCCAGTAAAGTAATCCATGTCCTTAGTCTGCTTGTCTTCAGCAAACTGTTTGCGGACTTTCTTGTGCATCATCTTTAGAAGAGGCTTCCTTCTGGGATGACAGCCATGTAGACCAATTTGATGCAGTGTGCACCGTATGGTCTGGGCACTGACAGGCGGACCCCCCCCACCCCTTCAACCTAATGCTGGCAGCACTCATACATATATTTTCCAAAGACAACCTCTGGATATGACGCTGAGCATGTGCACTCAACCTCTTTGGTCGACCATGGCAAGGCCTGTTCTGAGTGGAACCTGTCCTGTGAAACCGCTGTATGGTCTTGCCCACAGTGCTGCAGCTCAGTTTCAGGGTCTTGGCAATCTTCTTATAGCCTAGGCCATCTTTATGTAGAGCAATTATTCTTTTTTTCAGATCGTCAGAAAGTTCTTTGCCATGAGTTGCCATGTTGAACTTCCAGTGACCAGTATGAGAGAGTGTAAGAGCGATAACACCAAATTTAACACACCTGCTCCCCATTCACACCTGAGACCTTGTAACACTAACGAGTCACATTACACCGGGGAGGGAAAATGGCTAATTGGGCCCAGTTTAGACATTAATGGCTGTGTGTTGAGTTCTTTTGAGGGGACAGCAAATTTACACTGTTATACAGGCTGTACACTCACTACTTTACATTGTAGCAAAGTGTCATTTCTTCAGTGTTGTCGCATGAAAAGATATAATAAAATATTTACAAAAATGTGAAGGATGTACTCACTTTTGTAAGATACCGTATATATATATATATATATATATATATATAGAGAGAGAGAGAGAGACATGTATATGTATGTATTTCTATGTAAAAGCCATTTGCCACACTTTTTTTTTCTTACACCTGAGACCTCATATCTTTGAGCCATTATACATTTTTTTGTGCAATATTTTCTTTTAAATAATTTTTCTTAGTGTTATTATGAGTGTAACTGTACTTTTAAATGTAATTATAATATGTTTTGTAAAAATTTTTTGTTTAAAAAACAGTTAACCAAAGCTCTGACGTTGCGCTATCCCGACGTGCTTTAAACTCAATTGCGTTTATTTTCAACTTTAAACTCCTTATCGCTTGCGTGTAACTGGTAGAGCACCTCTCATAATTTGCCCCATAAAGGGAGATGTATGACTTAAATATTATGTTCTATTACATCCTTAATAGCTATATAATATGTTACAGTATATCTATACTCCAAATGCTTGAGGTAAGTGATAAACATTGATAATTAAAGCTGTGCACACATCAGAAAGATAACCAGCAAATTAGTTTCAAGTGTATTTTAGTCACAGTTTTTATATAGACAATACGTATTAATAAAGAACATAATGATTTTGTTGATGTAGTCTATTTAAAGGAATATAAAAGCCAAAATCTTTCTTTCATGATTCAGGCAGTGCATGCAATATTAAACAACTTTGTAATTTACTTCTATTATCAATATTTCTTTGTTCTCTTTGTATCTTTTGTTGAAGAGCAGGGATGGAAGCTTAAGGGACACTCAGGTTTTATTAAATTTTCTTGATTCAGATATAGCATGTAATTTTTTTTTTTTTTTTTTTTTTTATTGAGAGAAACACATGTGAACATCAAGTATTACATCATACAATAACATCACAAAATATGATCCCAAGGAATCAGGAACAGAAACAGGCAATACAATTTTAACAGAGAATTATCTTCAATATTTCTTATTTGCACATAACATATCAATTCTCAAATATCTCAGAAATTTCTCAAGAGCCTAAGACACCTAGGTTCCTCACATGTAATTATCTCCCATATTTTCCATTTTATTATTGTTAATTGTTTTATTTAAATGTCAACAGTAATTTACAAAAACAAATGTCAGAAGAAATCACAAAAATCAAACAGTTCAAAATTGTTTTACATTTAAATCAAGAACAGTGAGCAAGTAAATATTCTGCTAAATTTTATCTCTGAATTAGTCAACCCAACCATGGGTTGCCAAGGCCAAAAAAGAAAAAAGAGAAAGAGAAGAAGGAAGAGGGGGAAAAAAAAAAAAAAAAAAAAAAAAGGGGGAGGAAGGAGAACAAAACAAGAGAAAAAGGAAGGGGAAGGACAAGGACAACCCAGAAAGAATCCACTCCCCCCCCCCCCCCCCCCCCCGCTGAAGCCAGAAACTAGGGAAGAGAGTGCAATTGTATGAGACCAGGGGAATCCCAGAAAATCATCTAAGCTCCTCTCAACTAATAAATTGTTACCAGACACCCAGAAGTACCAATTCCGAGTTTCTGAATGGGAATATTAAGTCATTCATCTCTGTATCTGGCAATGACCTAATAAAGGCTGACCATTTGGCAAAAAATTGTCTGATGTCAGAGTCATTATCTAGATTAGTGTCCCTTTGTTCTAGCAAGCATTGTTTTTTCAAACAATTCTTGATCTCTGGAATAGATGGGGCTATTCTTAATTTCCAATTTTTAAAAATAAGATATCTAGTTGCCAGTATAGAAAGAAATATCAATTTATCATTTGGATTATGGTGCTTTGTACCAAAGATGATCTGTTGCTGTGAAAGAGCCAGTTGAGAGACTTTTAAGGTTTTATTGAACCAAAACTCTAGCTTCCACCAAAGATGCCTTATTTTAGGACAGGTCCAAATCATGTGCATTAAGTCAGCTGCAGGGAGCGCACATTTTGGGCATTTATTAAAAGCAAAATTATGAATTTTATGGCCCTTTTCGGGAGTGAAATATGCATTGTGTAGGAGTTTGACATGCATCTCCCGCCAGGTGGCTGATAGAGTCACCTGGGCTACTTTGCAAATTGAGGATTGGACGGTTTTTATATCAATGTTTGATTGAGGTAACAGTCGATTCCATAGGGAAGTAATTTTCTCCAGTTCTAATTCACCCTTGCTGAGTTTAATTAGCTGATAACACATAGAGATGGATCTGACACCGTTTTTGAACAAAGTGAGCCAGCTTTCTAATTTACCAATTCCATCCTGTCTCACTCATCAACTCACAGAGGAGATGCCTGCTTTGCAAATATGCAAAGAATTCCTTGTTCTTAATTTGAAACTCTGTTTTTAATTCATCGAAAGATTTGACACATTTTCTCTCTGTGTCCCAGAGTTGTATCAACCTGTCCAAGCCTAGGTTATGCCATTTTTTAAATGTTACAGAGTTCAACCCTACCGGAAATTTCGGGTTCCCCCTTAGTGGGAGATACTGAGAAACTTTACAATTTAAGGATAGTGAACTACTCACTTTCCACCAAGCCTTCAATGGGTTAGAAAAGGATTTAAGCCGTTTGATTTCCCCTGGTAATTCTTTGGGTGGGCAGTGAATTAAGGCTAGCGGTAGGTAAGGACTACATATATCTTCCTCTAAGGGGTTATTCGTGACATAATTACTGTGTGAAATCCAATCAGCCACCACCCGGACCAAGAAAGCATAGCTGTATGAACGAATATCTGGTAATGCAAGGCCACCGCTGCTTTTTGGAATAGAGAGTTTACTTAGGGATATTCTGGGTCTTTTCTCCTGCCAGAGAAATCTACTAAGTATGCTATTGAGACAGCGGATATCCCTTTCCAACATAATTAGAGGAACGTTCTGTAATACATAAAGAAGTTTCGGAAGCAGAATCATTTTGAATAGGGCGATCCGACCGGAGATAGATAGTGGTAGAGATTGCCAATTTTTAAGTTTCTCCTTAATGTTTGCTAGAATGGGAGAAAAATTGAGATCGTAGATCTCCCCTGATAAAGTAGGGATAAAAATACCTAAATATTTGAGAGAGTTTCTGGCCACAGAAAAAGGGATAACAGAAGGAGAGTTACTATTCTGTCTGAGCCATAGCAATTCTGACTTTGCTTCATTTATCTTGTAACCTGAAAAGGACCCGAATCTGGCAGTGATATCTAAAAGTTTAGGGATACTGGTTTTGGTATCCGAGAGATATAAGAGAAGATCATCGGCATAAAGAGCAATTTTTATGACCTGGTTACCTATTCTAATTCCTGACAACTGTTGTCTAATCATGATTGCCAACGGTTCGATTGAGATGTCGAAGAGTAGGGGGGACAGGGGGCACCCCTGGCGTGTTCCCCTCCCAAGAATTATCTGTGGTGAGAGGGTTTGATTAACCATCAACCTTGTGCATGGTGCTTTATACAAATTCGTGATAAAATTTAAGAACTGGTCCTTAAAACCAAAATTAACCAGAGAGGTAAATAGATGATCAAAATGTATTGAATCAAACGCTTTCTCTGCATCTATCGAGACGATAGCTGAGTCCAGTTCCATCCCGTCTCCCCCACTCTCCGACACCTGCATGGTCCTAAAATACTCTGCAATAACTATAGCCTCCCTAATTTTTGCTGAGGAGTTTCGACCATAGAGAAACCCAGCCTGATCCGGGTGAATAACAGTGGCGAGTGGTATCTGAAGGCGCCCGGCAATAACTGAACATAGAATTTTGTAGTCTCCATTTAAGAGAGCTATGGGTCTATAAGACTCCCTGAGGGTGGGATCTTTCCCAGCCTTCAGAATTAGAGTAGTGTTGGAGGCAGAAAAGGAGGCAGCCACTGGATTACCCTCGGCATACATACTATTATATAGATTTTTAAGGTAGGGGGTGACCTCTGAGCTCATAATTTTATAAAACTCATTCGGAAGGCCATCTGGCCCTGGTGCTTTATTAGTGGCGAGCTATGAAATGATTTTTTTAATCTCTATTTCGGTAATTGGGGCATTGAGAGAATCAGCCATCTCAGCCGAAATTTTAGGACAGGAAATTTGACTCCAAAATTTTACTGCTTCAGTAAGGTTTGAACTCCTGTAGGAGTACAATTCCTGATAATACCTAACAAATGCCTCAACAATTTCATCCGATTTATTAAGATAGATACCATTCTGTTGAATATTCTCAATATGAGGTGACTTTTTCTCCCTTTTGACCAGGTTCGCCAACAATTTGCCAGATTTATTTCCGAATCTATAGATCCTGGCTTGAAATCTTAGATCCCTCTGGGTTTCCTGAAAGACAGCGAATGCGTCTCCAGCGTTTTTGGCCCGGACATATTTTGCCCAGTTTGTAGCAGATTTTTCCAGCAGATAAGAGTTATAAGAATTAATTATTGCGTTAGTAATTTCTTTCTCTCTTGTTCTAATTTTTCTAAGCCTTGCAGCACTGTAAGCTATAATTTCACCCCTGAGCACTGCCTTCGCTGCCTCCCAGAAAACCAGAGGGGAACCTATGTGGGCTTGATTATGTTGTAGATAATCGGAAAATTTGAGTTTGATCCAGTTTTTAAATTTCAGATCGGTCGCGAGGTATGAAGGAAAGTTGAAGCGTGTTGATCTGTTTTTAAGGTGGTTGAGCTGGAACTCCAGTGAGACAGGGCCGTGGTCTGAAAGAAAGATAGGCAGTATATCTGCTTTTACTTCTGACAACTTTAGCCTATCATTAATGAGAAATAGGTCAATTCTAGAAAGGGTTTTATGAGCCCTGGATAGACAAGTATAATCCCTGACATCAGGGTTCTGAAGCCTCTAGACGTCTTTTATCGCAAGATTCTGCGTAATTAATTTTATTAATTTAGATTCTAAGTTGTCCTTTTTTTGTTTGAGTGTTTTATTGGAGTTTCTAAGTCTGTCCAATGGGCAATGAGGAGACATGTTGAAATCGCCACCAAGGACCAGATGGCCTTCCTGAATGGAGAGAATTTTGGCCTGGATCCTAAACCAGAAATCTGGATCCAATTTGTTAGGAGCATAAATGTTACACATGGTAAAGATTATTTTTCCGATTTTTACTTTTATTATCACGAATCTTCCTTCATGATCTACTTCGCTGTGAATAACCTCTAGGTTAATTTTTTTCCCTATTAGAATGGCCACCCCTATCTTCCTTCCAACCCCCGGGGAGAAGAAAATTTCTTTCACCCAGGAAGATCTGAGTTTCAGGGACTCCCCTGATGTCAAATGTGTTTCTTGTAAGAATGCTATGTCCGTCCCGAGTTTCCTCAAGTGCGTAAGAATGGCTTTTCTCTTAATGGGGGTAGAAATCCCACCCACATTCCAGGAAATTAATTTAAAATTTGCCATTTAAAATCAAACTAGTAACATGATGCAGGTAGTGCGGAGGGGGGGGGAAGGAAAGGAAGAAGAAAGAAGAAAAAAAAAAAAAAAAGAGGGGGGGGGGAGTAGATAACCCCACCTGGGGAATGCCCCTCTGGACCAGCATGGTTAATGTTCATGACAGCTTAAGAAAAAAGAGGAAAAAAGTAAAAAAAAGGACCATACAGTAGTGGCCTATTTTCGGCCTAGCAATTGTGTTCCTACCAAGTTAAAATCTTTCAGGTGTTGCTCTACCTCTTGCATGTTGTTTAGTATATAAACATTCTCACCCTCTGTAATTTTAAGTTTTGCGGGGTAAATAATAGTGGCTTTGTATCCTTGTTGGATTAGTTTGGTGCAAGTGGGGGCTAGTGCCTTCCTTTTAGATGTTGTCTCAGCTGAAAAATCCTGGAACATGAGGATTTTAGTTTCCCCAAGTGTAATAGGTTGGTTCTTTCGATAAAATTGCATCAATGTAATTTTATCTTGAAAGTTTAAAAGTTTTGCTATCACTGGTCTGGGTCTGTGGTTACCTTTGTTGTCCACCCAGGGTCTGCCTAGCCTATGTGCCCTTTCCACTGTGATATGTGGGTAGTTAGATGGAATTTTAAGAAGTTGGGGTAGTACTTCAGAGATAAAAGAGTTTAAGTCCTCATATTTCTTATCCTCTGGGACCCCTATTAGCCGAATGTTTTTCCTACGGGCCCGGTTCTCGAGATCTTCGAGTTTAGCCTGTATTGTGGTAATAGAGAGATTAGTAGATTCTATGTTAGCGCTATGAATAGTGGTAAGATCCTCCACATCTGACACCCTTTGTTCAACTTTGTTAATTCTGTTGGCAAACTGTCTAACTTCTTGTGATAGCAGTGTAATATCTTGTCTGATCTCTAATTTGAGCGCATCAAAATTGGGAGTTAGAGCTTCCGTAATTTTAGTGACTAAGACTTGCATATCAAGTGTATCAGTCATAGGGAGTACAGCGGCAGATGTTACTTGTAAATCAGTTGGAGCATCTGAGGTGTTCTTCGCTCTCCTATCTCTTTGCCTTGCGGTCATGACTGGCGAGGGAGTCTTAGAGTGAGAGTGAAAAAATGTATCCATGTGCCAAAATCAAGAAGAAAAAAGAAGGGGGTAGACTATTTATATTGGGGGAGAGGAACCTCCCAGTGCAAAGGAAAAAAAAAAAAAGGGGGACAGGAAAAAGTGTGGTAGGGGGTGGAGGAATCTAAATGTGGGGAGTAGTGCAGGGACAAGGGTTGTGCTAGTTATTAACCTGGTTGGCAAAAGGAAGGAAGAGAAAAGAAGAAAGACAGCTGATAACCAGGAAGTGAATTAGGGCTCGCTCGCCGAGTCAGGCGCAGCCTGACAGCAATGGTAGTATTTTAAAAAGAGGTTGCTCAACTGTACACAATAATTGCTCTGTAATATTACCTAGAGGCTAGTACCTGTTACTTAAAGGAATAAACTCAGACCCTGGGTGATTTAACTATAGCAGGGTGAAAATTGTAAAGTCAATCAATTTTATGTGGTATGTCCCTGACACTTATTTTTAAGGGGAGAGGTCAGAGGAATTAGATATATTGAACTGAATCAAGTTTGTTTATATAAGAACCTCCCTCACTTGTCTTGGCACCTTTCAACTAGATTGTCTCTACAAGGCTATGTCCAGAGCTCTGCTTAGTCTAGGCATGCCTTGTAGCGTGTAAAATAATTTTGTGCAGAATAGCAGAATTATTAACCTGAGTTCAATTTATAAATAACTAAGTGTAATTAGAAAGGTATCTTTCATTGAAAAAAAAAAAAAAAAAAAAAAGAATTTATATAGCAGGTGATGCACTATAAGAATTCTTAATTGTACCTCTGCAGCTGTCCAGCAAACAATTATTTAACTTTGAAACATCAACCGTAACAGCTACAGTATGCTTGGCTGACAGCTGCAGTAGGAAAATATAACAAGGTCAGTTCAACTTTATAATGTTTTAATATTTGAAAAACATCAGAGCTTTGTACATAACAAACAAGTAGTGAGCTAAGAGAAAAATCAAAGGAGCAAATACTAATTGCTGAGAACAGATATAGTATAGTTTAAGTATCCTCATAGGGTTAAATTTGCTGTTAACAGTGCTAAGTATACCTCTGAACCTACTCAGCAATTGACTATTAACTTTCAAGTGCCTTGAGGTATTAACAAAAACAGCTATAATATAATTCACTGACTACTACAGCAAATGAATAATGCACAAAATTAAGTTTTAACTTAGTGATATTCTGTTATTAAGATAGCACCAAAACCTTATATCTCACATGACCACACAAAATGTGTTAAAAAAATCAAATCAACAGCTCTGGTTGTTAGGTGAAAATGTAGTACAGTATCTTTTTTTTTTTTCCTTCCTCCTTCAACTGGCCCAGAACAATGTAGTTTACTTTAATATAGTGAAGTTTTTTAAATAGCTTGAGATGATGCTGATTTCTTTATATTACAACCTGAGTATTTGTCTAGGTGTGAACTTACTGAGCTTTGAGAAAAACAAAAATAGAGATTTCTACAGGGAGTAAATATAATATAAGAATACTGATTGTGTCTCTAGACCTATCCTGCAATTAACTATTTATTCTGTAATACAAAAGATTGAATTTTAGCTTTATAGTAATTTAAAGTTTACAAACACCAGAACCTTATATATCACATACCCACAAACAATATGCTGAAACAAAAATCAGATCAGCAAGCACTGGTTGCTAGGTGCAAATATAGTACAATTTGAATGTTTCTGAATATAAGCTTATTAAACCCAGCCAATTAATACACAGGATAATACATTGTAGCAATAGGTAGTTGCATTTCTGTAACTATATGCAAGATATTCTAAGCATTTAACAAGTATTGCCAACCAGCTATGTCTTCACAGTATATGCTGGCAAGTGAGAGAGCATATATATATATATATGTTTGTTATATTTTTTCTTTTCCCTCTTTATTTTCCAACAAACTTTTCCAATGGCAAAAGAGAGATTTTTATTTTTTTATTTTTTTCCCACTTCTCCCAGAGTCTTTTGAAGTCTCTTTTGTTTAGTAACTGTCCTTAGACATAATGTACCCCACTCTCAATTCTAAAGTCCGTCTGCCCCCTCCGCAGTTATCCACTTCCCCCCTCAAAAAAATGCCAGGTGGTGAGACCCCTAAGCATGCCAAGGACGGTGAATTGAAATAGGAACTCACCCCTTCTGATGTTGTCTCACCGGCAGTCAGTTATCTTTCAGCCTCAGTAACCCGGTGAACAGCTCTGCTCGGGGAATGTTGTTCCTGTCGCTTCCTGTGTCGCCACACTACCAGGCTTCCGTAGTCACCTCCCCTCACGCATCATCGGTGGAAGGGGAGAGAGTGGCGCCGCTCCAACACCGTGACCAGCCAGCGAAAACAGCCCCCTCACTGAGCCCCTGCTCCAGGGCCGGCTCCCTCCCACGCAGCACCGGTGGGGGAGTGAGAGGGGGAGAGAAGAAGCCAGGTATCAGTACTGCTGAAAGAACCACAGAATAGCAGCAAGTAAATTTGGGGTGACACAGAGAGTTCAAATTCTGTCTGGCAGAATTGGTTTAATGTATTGAGGGGGGGGGAGGATTTCCTAAGTAAAACGGCACAGTTCTTACGGAGCGGGCAGATTGGGTCCCAAACCGGAAAGAGAGGCCAAGATAGTGAGGTACAGATCTAATTTTTAGAATGCCGGCAAGAGGTAATTACTGCCAATAACAAGGGTCCAGGTAGCTGGGGTTTTGCAAGAGCCAGTGGGGTAACAGGCCACTGGTTAGGGTTCCGGATCAGATCTTCTTTTGACTGTCCTGGAGAAAATAGCCCCCTCACTCGGGGCACGGCGCGAGAGATCTGCCGCCAACATCTATCAGACTGGAGCTGCAGCTTGAGCCACACCTGAGAGCTGCACCTGCATAGCACACCTGAGCAGCCACACCTGTGTAGCTCCACCTCCACAGATTGGATATCTATAGCATGTAATGTTAAACAACTTTCCAATTTACTTCCATTAAAAAAATGTGCACATTCATTTATATTTACACTTTTTTGAGTCACCAGCTCCTATTGAGCATGTGCAAGAACTCAGACTATACGTATATGCATTTCTGATTGGCTGATTGCTATCACATGGTACAGGGGGAGTGGAAATATACATAACTTTGAAATGTGTTAGAAAATAATCTACTGCTTATTCGAAATTCAGAGAAAATGCTATTGTATTGTCTTATTATCTTGCATTTGTTGATTATGCAAATCTACTGTGTTTACTGGTCCTTTAGGAGACTACCATTTCTAGAGCACTATATGGCAACAGTAGAGAATATTATTCATGTGCAGCAATGTCAGAACAACTATTGATAACACATTGGGCAAAAATCACGAAACTTATGATGGGAACAGCACTATGTGACTTTGTTTTGTGTATAATATTGGGGGGGATCCTTTAAATGCCACTCTGGTCTTTCCAAAATCACCTGTTTCTATGTTATTTCATGCCGTTGATTCACAAAAGATTGAGACAGAGCATACAATTTTTTAAAAAGTTTCCAATTTACTTCTATTATCAAATTTGTTTGCTCTCATTGTATTCTTTGTTGAAAAGATACCTAGGTAGTTGTCTGGAACACTACAATGCAGCAAATAGTGCTGTCATCTAGTGCTCTTGGAAATGGATAATATTGTTGCAAAATTGCTGCCACATAGTGCTCCAGACTCGTGGACGCTCCTGAGCTTACGTCCTTGTTTTTCAACAAAAGATACCAAGAGAACAAATAAATATGATAATAGAAGTAAAAGTGTGCTGTCTCCTGCACTTCACGTATATTTAAAGCTTGCTTGGATTGTCACATATTTGTACTATACTGGGCTCATGACGCCAGTACTGAATATGAAAATACCAACAACCATAATTCTTAAAAAAAAAACTCCTGACTGTTCTCTCCACTCCAAGACAAAATGCTTTGTAATACAAAAATGTTACAGGCTTCTCACAACCTGCAAGTAAACAAGGCAAACCTCACAAACAAACTCATAAAAGGGTTCACAGGGCTAAATACACCAATAAGTTACACAGCAAAAGGTGGTTGGTTGCACAGTGCTATCCACATCAAATATTTACAGTGCTATCCACACAAGGAAGGATAAAATCGCTATCCAACCCTTTAAGCAGCACTGTACCATCTACAGCCAGCAAGAGACAACCTTTGTTATCTAATGTCTTTATACTGAACCCCTGTTATTACCCCTCGCATTCTATAAACAGAGGCTATTGTCCCTTTAAATGTCTCCCTTTATTATAAGAATAAAACAAAAATAATAGCACAGCATTTTCACAGTTCAGTCACTTAAGTGAGATAGCTGCTAAAGATGGTTCTTGCAGATTGAGGTAAAAAACTGTGCGCACTTTGCAAATTTCCAACAATGTGCATTTTGAACGATGGCTGCTGAAGTAACTCAAAACCTAGCATCAGCACTGGGATATCTCCCCTTCAGTCCCTACACCAAGGACTTGCACATATTTATAGAACAGGGGCTGGAGGAATGACAGACTGACAGCATACACGGAGCTCTGGTTACAGGTGTACAGCAGTTTCTTGATGTCTCTCCTGCAGAACACCAGTCAAATTCAGCACATTTTATGCAATGTTCTATTTACATGTAACAGCCACACATATTAATGCATAGATAAGTGTGTGGGTATATATATATATATATATATATATATATATATATATATATATATATATATATACACACACAGTATATATGGAGGGCTGTGTTGTGTGTGAATGTACCTATATATATATATATATATATATATATATATACACACACAGTATATATGGAGGGCTGTGTTGTGTGTGAATGTACCTATATATATATATATATATATATATATACACACACAGTATATATGGAGGGCTGTGTTGTGTGTGAATGTACCTATATATATATATATATATATATATATATACACACACAGTATATATGGAGGGCTGTGTTGTGTGTGAATGTACCTATATATATATATATATACACACACACACAGTATATATGGAGGGCTGTGTTGTGTGTGAATGTACCTATATATATATATATATATATATACACACACAGTATATATGGAGGGCTGTGTTGTGTGTGAATGTACCTATATATATATATATATACACACACACACAGTATATATGGAGGGCTGTGTTGTGTGTGAATGTACCTATATATATATATATATATATATATATATATACACACACAGTATATATGGAGGGCTGTGTTGTGTGTGAATGTACCTATATATATATATATATACACACACACACACAGTATATATGGAGGGCTGTGTTGTGTGTGAATGTACCTATATATATATATATATATATATATATATATATATACACACACAGTATATATGGAGGGCTGTGTTGTGTGTGAATGTACCTATATATATATATATATATATATATACACACACAGTATATATGGAGGGCTGTGTTGTGTGTGAATGTACCTATATATATATATATATATATATATATATATATATATATACACAGTATATATGGAGGCCTGTATTGTGTGTGTGAATGTAGCTATGTGTGAGTGAATGTCTGTTTTTATATATATATATCTAGAACAGAAGAGCACACAGCAGGACAATCCTCTCTGGTGTAGTATGTCAGGTGAAAAAAGAGTTAATTACAAAGAAGCCAAATGGTCACTCACGTGCATTAACCTCAACTCCTATGAGGTATGGATAAGACACTGTGTGGCATGTAGCCACTATGGATTGCAGCTCAGTTTCTCTCAATCCCCAAAAAACGTTTTTCCTTTTCCAATGTAATCCTCTCCTTCCCAACAGAAGATGAACCGTTTTGGAAGGGAGGTTATTACCTTGCTCAGAAAGGATTTCTATGGCCTCTCCATTTGTTGTATGAAGGGGAATGAGGGATATTAACTAGCAAACTCGATGAAAGCTTTGTTTACATAAACACAAATTTTATTATGCTCCTGAAACACATGTATACAAATGCATAAATGAGCAGTCATCCATATGTTAACTGCAATATTAAAAGCACATAAAATAACTCCCGAAGACTGGAGGTAGTAAAATGTGTGCCGTAGCACCTGTCTCTTAGCTTAGGCTAGTGAGGGGGCATGGTCTGACGCGTTTCGCGACGCAATTAGTCACTTCCTCAGAGGTAGGGAATGCCCACCCTAAGCCTCCTATTTGTATCCTAGTAATGTCATTGACTACTGATTAGTCATATTGCCAAACTCCATCTTTGTTCAGGGAAAAAAAACTCTTACTTCCCTTATGTAGAATGCTAAATTTAAGGGCAGAGATCGTTCTATTATTATTAAAAACAATCTAAGCCATTTTCATTGTTATTAAAAGAAGTATGAGTTTTGTCACCACTTTTAATACTGGCTACACTCAAATTGAAAACATTTTCAAGAAACATTGGGACATATTGAGAAAAGATCCTTTGTTGAAAGACAACATAGGAAAATATCCGGAAGTCATTTTTAAGAAAAATAAATGCATAAAAAACATTTTAGCTCTGAGTATTATTAGAGAGCCTAGTAAAGAGAAAAAAAAGCACATGTTTACCATCTATAACTGGCTTCTTTAAATGTTTTAGGAAGAGCTGTGTCTGTTGTAGGCACACACATCACTGAAAAGACTATAATACAATTATTGGAGTGGATGATAAGGGTAGAACCAATGACATCAAGGGCAAGTTAAATTGCAAGTCAGACTATGTCGTGTATATGCTTGAGTGTAAATGTAAGACACCATTAAGTTAAGGTATATAGGCAGAACTAAATGTATCTTGAAAGTGAGATGCTTGGAGCATAATAAAAACATAGAGGCAGGCATAGTCAAGACCCCACTAATAAGACATTTTAATAGTGTGCATAATAGTGATCCATCCCAGTTCTTTATTAAAGCGATTGAACAGGTACAGGTGGGACCCAGAGGTGGGAGCAGGTTATTGGAACTTAGAAAAAGGGAGACCTTCTGGATGCATGCTTTGAAATGCTTAGATCCAGGGGGTCTCAATAAAGATACTGATCTGGCTGCCTTTTTGTGACAAATACAATGTATATACACAATTTAATGTCATTCTGTTTTGAAATTTATAACAAGGTTAAGGGTCAATGTTTTTTATATATAATATATATATATATATATATATATATATATATATATATATATTTTTATGTAAAGTTTTTATATTATATTATATTGCATGTTAAAAGATTATCATACATTTGGGACCAGGTGGCGACACTGTTAGATCACTTGGGGTTACTGCGCGGGCTGACGCCCGACACTGCCCTATTCCATCTGGGATTGGGGAGGCTGGCCCAGCCTGCGAGGATGCTCTGTGTAGTTATCCTTTTAGCCAAGAAATTAGCAATTGCAAGATGCTGGTTGGGAAAAGCACAGGTCACACTCACTATGATACGCGATATCATCGAATACATCCGTTCTATGAAGGAATTCTCTTTAAGATCCGTGGGCAAAGTAGGCTTACATGGACAAGTTTGGGCGCCCTGGGACACTGGGGGAAAATAGAGGATATCTAGGAGGTAGTAGCCCTCGGGAGGAGAGGCCCTGGGGAGTGTAGAAAGAGATAGCTACACCTGCGGATAAGGCTGGGGCCCTGGTTACCCCCCTCTTTTCCTTCTTTTTTTTTTTTTTCTCTCCTCTCCCCCTCTCTATGTACATTCTCCTCCTTATTATTAGACGCCCTGTCGCCCTGCTGAACCTTTACTCTTTGACCATTAAACAAGGTATAACTTGCCTGGGCTTAGACAATTTATATTCCTGCAACACTACACCTCGTATTAGCCAATACTTGAGGAGGGGACCTATTCCAGGCGAGGTCCAAGTAGACTCCTAGTTAATTTCTCTTGGTTTATATTACTTTAGCTAAAAATGTTGTTGTTGAACTGATCATTGACAGGGATAAGCCCTCAGGTATTAAGCACCACTGTTAGACTATAGGCTTACAGTAGGAAGTTCTGATGCACTTATTATTCATGAAAATGAAGTTATGTAAAAAGAGGTATCTTTCATGGCTATGCAACATCCTCTTTGGATGGAACTCAAGAACTCTACATAATGTTAAGGACATGTCTGTCATACTGTTCGTTTAATTTTGTTTTTTGATGTATGTCATACGGGCATGTTGCCATGATACTCTCATGTAAATGTACTGTTTCCTTTACCTCAATAAAAAAGTATTTAAAAAAAAAAAAAAAAAGATTATCATACATTTTGTGTATTGATTTTAAAATAATGCAGGTGATAGGCACATACTAACTAATAGTTATATATGGTTTGCAATAGGTTGAAAATGAAATGTAATTTTATTGCATTGCATGAGTATACATATATACATTTTTAACTGTTGAAGTAAAAGGAGAATGATGGGGTGATACACACAATATATATATTTTTTTATTATATTTTCTCCAATTTAACAATGGATAGAACTAGTGAAGGGATTTCTTATTAATAACAATGAAAAGGGCTTAGATTGTTTTTTAATAATAATAGAATGATCTCTGCCCTTAAACTTAGCATTCTACACAAGGGAAGAAAGAGTTTTTTTTCTTTGAACAAAGATGGAGTTTGGCAATATGACTAATCAGTAGTCAATGACGTTACTAGGATACAAATAGAAGGCTTGGGGGGGGGCGTTCCCTACCTCTGATGAAGAGACCAATCACGTCACAAAACGCGTAAGGCCACGCCCCCTCACTAGCCTAAGCTTAGAGACAGGTGCTAGGGCACACATTTTACTACCTCCAGTCTTCTAGAGTTATTTTATGTGCTTTTAATATTGCATTTAACATATGGATGACTGCTCATTTATGTATTTGTATAGATGTGTTTCAGGAGCATAATAAAATTTGTGTTTATGTAAACAAAGCTTTTAATGAGTTTGATAGTTAATATCCCTCATTCCCCTTCATACAACAAACGGAGAGGCCATAGAAATCCTTTCTGAGCAAGGTAATAACCTCCCTTCCAAAACGGTTCATCTTCTGTTGGGAAGGAGAGTATTACATTGGAAAAGGAAAAACGTTTTTGGGGTTTGAGAGAAATGGAGCTGCAATCCACAGTGGCTGTATGCCACACAGTGTCTTATCCATACCTCATAGGAGTTTAGGTTAATGCACGTGAGTGACCATTTGGCTTCTTTGTAATTAACTCTTTTTTCACCTGACATACTACACCAGAGAGGATTTTCCTGCTGTGCGCCATTCCCTCTTCTGTTCTAGATTTCCTTTTGGAGGATCTCCCCTGCCCAGGTGGATTTCTTCAGTTTCCTATGGGATTAGGCTGCGAGTGAAGAATAATCCTTTTCCCCTTTCCTCCCTATATTCGTGACTGGGTATTTTGGGACTAAATAAGGAGAGACCTGCATTTACAGGACATTTCTGGTATTTCCTAATTTCTGCTTTGTTTAAGGAGAGGTGTGTGTTCACTGTGTATTTATACAGCTGCTGTTGATTATGGATTCCCATACATTTGGTGTGTATTTTAAAGTTACTAATTGAAAGTGCTCCCTATCTGTGGATTTAAACAGTGCAAGTATGATAATCCTTTTCCACTTTCCTCCCTCTCTTCGAGACTGGGTATTTTGGGACTAAATAAGGAGAGACCTGCATTTACAGGACATTTCTGGTATTACCTAATTTGGGGTCATTTTATACTTAGCGCTGTATTTTCTCTGTGTTTTATATATAGCGCTGCGGAATCTGTTGGCGCTCTACAAATAACCGATAATAATAATAATACATATATGCGTGTGCATGCATGTATGGATACACTATATGGCCAAAAGTATGTGGACCTCCCTACTAATTATTGAGTTCAGGGTTTCAGACCCACCCATTGCTAATAGGTGCATAAAATCCAGTACAATGGGTCGTACTGAAGAGTTCAGTGACTTTAAACATGGCACTGTCATAGAATGCCACCTTAGCCACAAGACCCTTTGTCTTCTCTACTAGATCTGTAAGTTATATTACAACAGCTCAGCCATGAATTAGTAGACCACACAAACTCACGGGCCAGTGAGTGCTGAAGTGAGTATCATCTGTTGCATCACTCACTACAGGGTTTCCGAACTGTCTCTGAAAGCAACATCAGCACAAGAACTGAGCATCGGGAGCTTCATGAAATGGGTTTCCATGACTGAGCTGCTGTATGCAAGCTTTACATCAACATACTGTACGCAATGACAAGCATCGGCTGGAGTGGTGTACAGCACTATGCCGCTGGACTCTAGAGCATGTTCTCCGGAGTGATGAATCACACTTTATTATCTGGAAGTTTAATGGAAGAATATGGGTGCCCATCCCAGGAGCTACATACCAGAATGCATTGTGCCTACTGTAAAGTTTTGCGGAGGAGTCGTAATGGTCTAGGGCTGTTTTTCAGGGTTTGGGCTAGGCCCTTAGTTCCAGTGAAGGGATATCTTAAAGGGACACTCAATCAAAATTAAACTTTCATTATTCAGATAGAGCATGCAATTTTAAACACCTTTCTAATTTACTTCCATTAAAAAAATGTGCACAGTCTTTTTATAATTAAACTTTTTGAGTCACCAGCTCCCACTGAGCATGTGCAAGAATAAGTGTGTATGCATTTGTGAATGGCTGATTGTTGTCACATGGTACGTGAATGCATTTGTGATTGGCTGATGGCTGCTACATGGTACAGGGGGAGTGGAAAAAGACATACAGGTATACCCCGCTCATACAGCGGGTTAGGGACCGGAGCCCCGCTGTAAAGTGAAAACCGCCTTAAAGTGAAACAAGGCAGTTTTAGCTTTCTTTTCACTTGCCAGTGTGTTTAAAAACTTGAAAACTTGTTTAAACTAACATATATTAGGAGTGCAATAGTGCTACATTTAGTTTAACACTAGCACAGCACAGTATTCAATAAATACTGTACCTGTAAAATAGTGACAATTACTGTAGTAAAATTTGCCAGACTATAGCACTGAGGCACAGATTGCACTGTAATGCTGTAAACAGAGTGAACTAATCATAACAAAATGGTGCCAGTCACTTTTCTCGCAATCTCACGATGATTACAGCACTGTTTCCAAATCACTGGAGGATGAACTTCAGCTCCACAAAGCGCTGTATTAGCGAAACGCTGTAAAGTGAAGCGCTGTAAAGTGAGGTATACCTGTACAGGGGGAGTGGAAAAAGAAAAAGAAAAAGAAAAAAGGGAGTGTCAGAAAAAAATCTACTACTCATTTGAAGTTCAGACTAAGTGCTGTTGCATTGTCTTGTTATCTTGCATTTGTTGATTATGCAAATCTACAGTGTTGACTGGTCCCTTTAATGTTACAGGATACAAAGACATTATAGACATTTGTGAGCTTCTAACTTTGTGGCAACAGCTTGGGTAAGGCCCTTTCCTGTTCCAGCATGACTGAAACCCAATGTACAAAGCAAGGTCCATGAAGACAGGGCTTGATGAGTTTGGTGTGGAGGAACTTGGGTGTGTAGATGGGGAGTTACTGACTATGAAGCTACATGTGCACATGTGATTACTCGCTATTTAACCTCATTCATGCTATGTAATTACCAGTTTTATCTTTCCTTTCTGTATTTAATTATTTTTAGGGTGAGTGGGTTAAATAAAAAAGTTATTTAAAAATGCATTAATAAGACATTTAATAAGAATAGAGGAAGGGAATTTCAATAAAAATGGAATGTAACATTTAATGGGAAGTTTGCAGATAAAGGTACAATATTGCATTGAATCCTAAGTCAGCAAATGGATAGCATTTATCCCCTCAATCAATCTATTACGCTTAAAACACATTTCCTACTACAGTTTTTTTACATACCTTAAAGGGATAGTAAAGTCCAAATTAAACTTTCATGATTCAGATAGGGCATGTAATCTTAAACAACTTTCTAATTTACTTTTATCATCAAAATTGCTTTTTTCTTTTGGTATTCTTAGTTGAAAGCTAAACCTAGGTAGGGTCATATGCTACTTTCTAAGCCTTGAAGGCTGCCTCTTATCTGAATGTATTTGACAACTAGAAGGCGTTAGTTCATGTGTTTCATATAAATAAAATTGTGCTCACGCACGTGGAGTTATTTAAGAGTCAGCACTAATTGCCTGAAATGCAAGTCTGTCAAAAGGTCTGAGATAAGGAGGCAGTCAGCAGAAGCTTAGATAAAAGGTAATTACAGAGGTAAAAAGTACATTAATATAACAGTGTTGGTTATGCAAAACTGGGGAATGGATAAAGGGATTATCTATCTTTTTAAGCAATAACATTTTTGCTGTTTACTATCCCTTTAATATAACCTTCAGTCAAAAAAAAAAAAAAAATGAGAGCTCAAAATAAAAAAAAGACACAGAGAGGAGAGTTTAACCTCTTACTGCCTGTATGATGAACCACCTCCTGTCAGTTACAGAAAGGGTATAATAATTAATGCCCTGGTACAGCAGAGATTCATGGGTACACAGAGGAATAGCTTCACTCAATGACAACAATCAGGGACCATCATAGGCCCAACTGCAGAAGGGATAATCATACATTACTTATAGAGAACAAAATACCCTGTGCTGTGCAGAGACCTGATCTGTGTGTGTTTCATGTGATAAGGGGACTGAACCTATGGACTGTGTTGCTTATTTGAATTATTGGACTAACTCAATGTTTTCTCTCTTACTGGAATATAGAGGTATAACCCCTGTACTGTGAAGGTTACTGGCAAAATGGGATTAAATTACTACACTGTGTGTGTAGTTGGAAATAAAATAAATTAGAGCAAAATGTGTGTGCTGGTAAACTCCAATTTTGGGTGTGTTTCTAGCAATATAGGGATTAAATCCCTGCATTATGTGGGTTACTGGCAGTATAGTGGTTAAATTCATGTCTAATCATTCCGCCCCCTTACTGCAAAGAGTCTACCTCTGGCCATCTGCACCTCACACTCGTACACACAGTCATGGATGATTATTTTCAAAAGCTGGTTTACTGCACTGAGTGTGCTACTTGTAATCAAGAGGTACAAATTTACATTTATGTGTGTAACTGGCTGTAATGGTATTTAATTCCTACACACACAGGGCTAGATTACAAGTGGTGTGCTATTGTTAGCGCAGGTTGCGATAAGCAATATGGCACCTGCACTAATTGCATGCTTATTACAATTAAACTTGTTTGCTTGAGCGCAAACAAATATAGCCAGCATCAGGTTTACACAAGTGGTGATCTAGCGTAAAATGTGTAATAGGTAAAAAAAAAAATATTCATAACTACTTTTGGGTTTAGCGATTTAGGTCTAACACAATGTTGGGTTAGAGCGCAAGCAATAAGTGTTAGGTTTGTTAACAGAATGCTCCATTAAAGTTTATGGGAAGGAGAAGTTAACGCAGTCACCATATCTGAAGTCATAAAGTTAGTGCGCATCGGGTTTTACTCGCACAACCTGTCTGCGTTAAAAGTTTACTTCCAGGGGTGTTTGCTAAATAGCGCACCACTTGTAATCTGGCCCACAATGTGTTATTTGCAATAAGAAGTTAAACCACTGGAGGCAAGTTAAATCCCAGCTCCGTGTGTGTTACTAGGAGAAAGGGAGTTAATAAGTAACTGATAAGTTTTAAGAAATTTAATTGAGGCAAATATGATGGTGTCAGGAATATAATACATAAAGTACATACATTTCAGCATTTTTAAGCTCTATACTTCATATAATTTCTTACTATTTTGAATACAATATCTTTTGCAACAAGACTGCCTATATTTTTGAACTTTTATAAAAAATTATGGTATGAAATGTTCATGAATATATCGACAAGTCAGGGCACCACAATACCAAGAAATTGGTCCCCTAGCACTAGGTAAATTGCTCTCCTGCTCTCATTGGTGGGGAAAGGGGTGGATGTCATAGTAGCATCTTTCCCCTTCAGGTGACATGCCCTGGCATAGCCACCACACACATCACTTCCATCTGCTTAAAGGGATATAAAACAGGTTGAGATCTGTGCATATCCTAAAAGGGCTAATTCATTAAAAATAGTTTGCATAAAAAAATTGTTTAAAAATTGCTGGCAAGTATTTTAAAATAATTTTTAAAAATAAGCAAAATGAATTACATAGCTAAGCTGCCTGGAGCAGCCAACTCCACCCCCCTATCAGTGTATAGACACAGACATTGTATTTTAACTGAGTTCACAGCTTCTAGGCATGCTCTAGCAGATAATCCCTATTCACTTTTGTATTCTACCAAAATCAACCATAGATATAGATACAGACATAGAAGGAAATGTGTGTGGGGGGAGTTAGAGCTTTACAATTCAGAAACTAAAAAGAAAGGTTTAATGGCGAGGCACTGCAGTATAAATTTGCAGGTAAATTAATTAAAGTACATATTATTATATTTTATCTCTATCCCAACTTGTTTTATGTCCCTTTAACAAATATCTAAGCAAAACACGCACATACCAGGTAAAGTTGAAGATAAGGGTCAGTGAAAGAGTAAAATAATTTCTTGTGTCCCATGCAATCAGAGGGCTAAATCACCACTGCATATGTAATATATATACCAGTGATTTAACCCCCTGCTTGCAAATGTGTGTTCTGGTCAAATCCACTGATTTGTGCATACATTCTGGATAATCAGAGAGTTACAACATTTGTGCATATGTGTATTGCAGCAGTGATTTAACCCATTGACTTCCCATGAGTGTTTTGGGCAAGAAAGAGCTGAATCACTGTTACATTCAAGAAAATGAAGGGGTTAAATCAATTACAAATAATATGCTATGAAGCAGTGATTAAATCTCTGACTATGCAATGTATTTTATTCAACCAAAGGGTTAATCTTTATTTTCTGCATGTCTAATATAATTATATGGTTAGCCACACATTTTTGCATCTAATGTAAAGTAGACTTTAAATAAATATATTTAATGCTATTATATCTTCTGCTGAATCACTGATGCAAAGTTAACTATACTGTTACCTATGTTTTAACCCATTGACTACCAGAGAGGGTGGATGCCCTATTATACACTGTATAGTGTTGCAATATGGAATATAATTATAATATATAAGCATTTATTAACAAGTACAAACCTGAGGTCAGTGCAGATTGATAATTAACATGATATTTTATTTGGGAATTTTAAAAAGTGAGAAGATATTTTGTGTACTGTATGATGCATTTACAGTATATACATGTTCCAGGCAAAAATGCCAACACTGTGTGTGTGTATAGATATATATATATTTATTTAAAATGTATTTATTTATTTATTTATTCTTTTCATTAAACTGATGAATGTGTTAGGAATCATTTGAGGGCAACGATCAGAAGAAAGTGATCAAATCCTGATGGACTTGCAACAATCAAAAACACTAGTAAAGACAGATAAGTCCTAATTATAGCTGCCCAATTGAATCACTTCTGGCTTACTTGTATGTTGTCTGATTGCTGACTCCACTGACCTTTTTCCTACAGTGTAACACAAATATGGGCATGCAGGGATATATGCCATCATCCTGTTCTATATTAGCGGCACTGTAGAGCTGAAAAAATGTTCTTCCATTGCAACTATTGGTTGAGAGACAGCAGGTTTACTTTTTACATCTGTTGCTATCAATCACACAAGCCCTGTACATTGGCTTACTTTCACAAGACAGTTTTGCTCCACTGTTTTGGCTTTCTCTGCTGAGATCTTGCGAACCAGTCACTACATCAAAACTTTTATTGTTGGAGATTTTAACTGGCAATGCAGATTGGATTTTCATTCTCTGCTTCATCGTAATTTAACCCATTGCAGCTTTTCTTCATTTTATCCTGGACTTTAAAGGCACACACATTTGAAAATATTTGAAAAAAAAGGAGTTTGAATCCGAATATACAGTACTTGATTTCCAACATGGCCTCACAGAAAGTTTGGCTATTTTGCCTGGTCCTCACATTTATATGTTCCTTCCAAATGAGTTTGATATCTAATGTCAAAGCACAGGAACATACTGCTGTACAAGATGATGATGATGATGATGATGATAATGATGTAACTGAGAAATCTCCAGCAGACCATGACGAAGATAAAGATGATGATGAGGACGACGACGACGACGATGATGATGATAAAGATGATGATGATGATAAAGATGATGATGATGATAAAGATGATGATGATGATAAAGATGATGATAAAGATGATGATGATGACGACGATGACGACGATGATGATGACAATGATGATGACAATGATAAAGATGATGATGATGACGATGACGATGATGATGACAATGATAAAGATGATGATGATGATGATGAAGATGAAGATGATGATGATGATGACGACGACGACAACGACGATGATGATGATGATGACAACGATGATGATGATGATGACAAAATTGTAAAAAAGCATGATGATGATGACGATGATGACAACGACGATGATGACGACGATGATGATGACGACGACGATGATGATGACGATGACAATGATGATGACGACGATGATGACGACGACGATGATGATGATAAAGTTGTAAAGAAACAGGAAGAGGATGATGATGAGGATGATGATGATGATGATGAAGGTAACTAAACCTAAAGTCTTACATACTTTGAAAAAGAAGTAGGGATCAGCTTTTTCCATTGTAATTTCACACTAGTGGAAAAGTAGAATAAATATTTTTTTCTACATTGAAAAAATGTGTCAGTAAACTATTACATGTAAACTAGCATCGGCGCATTACTCAGCAGTAGGTCATTTGGCTTTATTTAATATTTGGCTGCCGACATAAACAAGACACTATTTAAGATTTGCACTGAGCCTTTTCAGCTATGCTATATCTTTGCTGCTTTATTAATCAATGCACAAAATCAATGGGACATTGATATGAACTGGACTGGATTTCTACTGGAATGAACTGGTTTTCCACTACAAAAAGCATGGACACTGCAACTGACGGCTTAAGCATTGTTGTAAAAATTGGCTAACATTGTGTTTTATAAAAATGAGTGTGAAAAAAACAAGGGGGGCATCCATAAGAATAAAATGGATATAACTTCTTCTATCTCTAGTTGGAGCTTTGCTAAAGTAAAATGCAAAACAACCATTTCACCAGTAGACCAGTTGACAAGATCTGTCAAGTCTAAAATAATTTGCTTAACTAAACTTGAAGCTATATAACTCATGTGTCTTGGAAAAATTGCTATTAATGTTGGTCTCTACACAGTCTCTGACAGATATTCTGCCTGGTGTTTGTAATCCTGTATCTTTAACAAATGGAATTCATTATGTGTCTAACTGCAACCAATGACTTTATGTTACCTAAGCATGTGTTTATGCAAGAATCCTCTTCATGTGTTCTACTATAGATTCACATCATAGGGTCTATTTAATTAACTTTATAATGCATTTCAAGAGAAAGAGGGAAGCCGTTTTAACACAAAAAGTGGGCCTTAATTCATTCCAAGAGTTAAAAAAAAGTCCACGCAGATCTCACCTACAAAATGATACTATACATTGACTTCATGCAATACCATTCTGCATCTGAGATTTGCAGTGTGTCCTTTATTTATAAACAATGTTATGCAGCTAAGTATTAAATCTTATTCTCTTTTATTGGTGAAAGGGTATTTAGACATTTCTTAAATGATATACTGTGTGCTAAATGGGATCTGAAAAATACAGAACTGGAGTGACTAACTCTACTTTGTTAAACTACCCTTGGTAATTTATTTCCAAAATTAAGTTACAACTACTAATTGCTGTATTCCATCGAAACAAAAACTAAACAAATCTGCTGCAGAGCTTGATACATTTCAATAAGTAAATTATCACTGGTTTTAATAATATGAATCAAACAATTTAAAATGTGTGTTTGTGCAACTTTCAGCATACGTTTAGCAAACTGTGCATCATTATATTTGAAATGAGGGATGAAAGAGTTAATTCACAAACTTGTCACATCTATAAATAGCTTCCTCTTGTGTGACTGTACTATACAGATCTTTTGTGTATGTCAGTACTGCAGCCTTGTCCTTTCATCAAGCGCTCTGCTGTTAGGCAGCAATGCAGGGGTTATGTTAAAGTATTTTAGCTACACAATAGAACAAACATAAAATCTTCTGTGAATGTTATGGAATGATTAATATTTGTAGCTGTTCTAGTTATTATTGTGTAAACATCGTGCTCTCACTGGAAAGGCCAAATTCTGTAAGATTCTAGGTTTTCTTCCAAATGCTACAAATAGCCTAAACTAGCTATTTGATTTACAACATTTTGAAGAAAACGAGGCAACAGAATTAGCTTTTTGGTCTCTCTCTTTCTCTCTCTAAATGTTTAAAAGTGCCTAGATATTTTAGCTTGCATTGGTAAAACGATTATTATTTCTATGTATAGAATATGAAATTAATCAACTTTATTATATATGCATGTTTGCAAAGTATATAATACAAGGTAGTTTAGCATTTTATGGGTCAGATATATTTTTCCCTGACTAGAACTCTTTTTTGAATTAAAAAACATGTAGTCTATATCTCACAAGACAAAACTAAATGGGTCTATTTATTAACAGGTGAATGACAGGTGACTTGAAACATTTTAATTCCCACCATTAACTATACATCATGAAGGGCTAAAACCAGAGAATATCTTCTGCAAGAAGAGCTGAGTTAGCCCTGAACATTGCACATGAATGCTTTGTACAATTCACCTGAAATAGGAGAGCTGCAGGTGAATTGTATGCAGGAGATACTCACTAGGTTTGTCCTTTCATAATGCATAGAAATCAATGAAAGATTTCACATCACCTGCAAATCATCTCTTTTTGAAAAGAGCCCTAGAATTATTTGATTAATATTCACAGTTATTTATCAGCATCCCATAGATTTATAAATCAGGCAAGAGCATAACTGTATTGCAGTATATTTTTCTCAGTGCTTATTTTAACATGTGTTCTGTACAGCTGCTCCAGCAAATCTCTCTGTTTGAATAAATGCCTTACTAAGCAATGTCTTGTCTAACATTATTGATTTGCAAGTCTGTGCATGTCCCCCTGGGAGAAAACTACGTATAAAACCAGGAATATGGAACAAGTATAAATATACTGCATGATAGGATGAATGTCACCCATATGTAGATTTAATTATCATCGGATATTTGAATGTGACTGTCAGCAGAGTTGTGCAGTCCTAATTCCCTGTGCACTAGATTTCTATACACACCATAATCATATTAGGAAAATCTAAGTTCTTAAAAATGTAGTTAATTCTATTATATCTTCATTTATTATCATTTTATTAACCTTTATTTTTAAAGCAACACAAAGTTCAGCCAATTAGCCTAAAATACTGTGGTAATGTAGAGATTTATTTTTTAATTGTATATTACAATGTTAACTGAGAGTAACACAGATAGCAATGTTTTTCCATATTGTGACAGCAACACACAGCACATTTATTTAACCCCTTTATGGCAGTGTGACAAGCAAAAGAGTTCATTTATACTGCCAGTAACATTTACAAATCAGTACTTATTTAACCACTTATATATAAATAATATATATATATATATATATATATATACTGTAATATATATATATATATATATATATATATATATATATACTGTAATATATATATATATATATATATATATTCTCTCTCTCTCCATATATATATATATATATATATATATACACACACACACGCATACATATATATTTTTTTATTTATATATATATATATATATATATATATATATATATATATATATATATATATATATATATATATGTGTGTGTATATATAAATATTTTTATATACAGTATATATATATATAAACATCCCACATACAACACAGCGAGGACAGGAAAGTGCCCTTTGTAAGCGCACACATTGCGCTGGAAATCAGAGACATAAAGTAGTAAGGAGGCCACATCTTGCAATAAATAACTGCCATGCTAACCAGCATACATGAATTTAACTTATTGTGCAGCATAACATTAAAGCCAAAGGACTGATTTTTGAAATGATTAATAATGTCTAATTATATTCCCACAATCATAGGAAGGCATTTCACAATAACATAGCTAGTATTGCTATATTTATTCTTTATTATCCACAGTCCTGACAATTAAATAATAGCATTTGAGAAAAGGACACTGTAATCTAGGACAGTGATTTTTAACCTTTTTTTTGCCGTGGCACACTTTTTTACATTAAAAAATCCTGTGGCACACCACCATCCCAAAATGTTAAAAAAATCACACATTGTAGCCTAATACAGCATATATATACACATACACACAAACACACACATACTGTATGTATTGTGCTGTTATGCCATGCCTCCTACAAACTACCCCTGCACTGGGAGTAAAAAACAAGCAAAGTTTAAAAAATATGTCACACTGTTGTCAGTCTGCCGCGGCACACCTGAGGATCTCTCACGGCACACTAGTGTGCCACGGCACACTGGTTGAAAAACACTGATCTAGGAGATACATTTTAGCTCCCCATACAAAAGTAGAACTTTGTTTAATCAGCTTAAACATATACAAATATATTTGAGATTCACAATGGGCAACTATGGTTTTATATTAAATTGGTGTTATAATTATTGCTAAACCTAATGTCACAGAAAAATCTAAATGATTGTGCTATAGTAAACATATAATAGATGTTGCTCATCTATAACTGTGACAAAATAACTTACATTGACTAGAGCATGAGCGAGTCCTCTAGGTCTTAGTAAAAAAAAGTTATATTATTCTATTGAATAACAGGAACTGAAACATTTAACAAACAAAATAGACACACTATTGCAGAGTAAAACAAACAAACAAAATAGACACACTATTGCAGAGTAAAACAAACAAACAAAATAGACACACTATTGCAGAGTAAAACAAACAAACAAAATAGACACACTATTGCAGAGTAAAACAAACAAACAAAATAGACACACTATTGCAGAGTAAAACAAACAAACAAAATAGACACACTATTGCAGAGTAAAACAAACAAACAAAATAGACACACTATTGCAGAGTAAAACAAACAAACAAAATAGACACACTATTGCAGAGTAAAACAAACAAAAAACAGAACATTCATTCAAAAATTATTTTAATTTTTTTTGAACATAGCACCTACTAGATGCATGAAAACTAGTGTGTGCTGCTTGAGAATCAGGCATGGCAAATCTTTTAATTCATTCATTTCTACTACTAATCTACAATTACATTAAAAAGGTACTTATTTATTATTTCTCATGTAAGTAAGCAAATAGATTATACTTTATAACAACTTTGCGCTAGTACATTTATTCAGGTTTTCAGCTAAACAATCATTGAGTGGTCCTTAAAGCATGAAATGTTAAGCAACTTTCTAATTTACTCCTATTATCTAATTTTCTTCATTCTCGTAGTATCTTTATTTGAAATGCAAGAATGTAAGTTTAAATGCCGGACCATTTTTGGTGAACAACCTGGGTTGTTCTTGCTGATTGGTGGATAATTTCATCCACCAATAAAAAAGTGCTGTCCAGAGTCATGAACCTACAAAAAGCTTAGATGCCTTCTTTTTTTCAAATAAAGATAGCAAGAGAACGAAGAAAAAATGATAATAGGAGTAAATTAGAAAGTTGCTTAAAATTGCATTCTCTATCTGAATCACTAAAAAAATATGGGTTCAGTGTCCCTTTAACTGCACATTACTAAGCACATAGCCTAGTTACTGGTTATACTAATAAGGTGTCTGAACATTAATGTTCCACTCAACCTCAAACATGATTTTATCTAACAATATAATACAGACAATAGTTAATTGATGTGGAAACAAAGAAAAAAATATTAATAGTATTCTCCTTCCTTCCTTCCTTTCTCTATTCATTTGTTGCTAATGAATAAATAAATTATAATCCCAATCTTTCTTCAAACTTTTTGGGTGTCTGGTGTCCAACACAAATATCTAAAACACATCTCTTTTACTTAAAGAGACAGGAAACCCCAAACTTTTCTTTCATGATTCCGATAGAACATACCATTTTAAACAACTTTCTAATTTACTTCTATTAGCAAATTTGCTTCATTAGCTTTTTATCTTTTGCTGAAGAACAGCATTGCACTACTAGCAGCTAGCTAAACACATTTAGTTAGCCAATCACAAGAGACAAATGTGTGCTGGCACCAATCAGCAGCTAGCACCCACTAGTGTAGGATATGTGTGTATTCTTTTTCAACAAGGGCTACCAAGAGAACAAAGCACATTTGAAGATAGAAGTGAATATAAAAGTGTATTAAAACTACATGCTCTATCTGAATCATGCAAATTTAATTTTTACTTTTCTATCCTTTTAACCCTTTTGCTGCTAAGCCTTTTCTTCACAGCAATATGTGCTAATATGCCATTGTTATATTTATAATTCATGGCATGTGAGATAGCTGTAAAAAATATGTATAGTTTTTGCGTAGATTTTAGTAAATAATGAAAAAGGCCCCGTGACCACGGCTGTTACTGTGATTACTAAAATGTCATCAATGGAAGCCACATGTGAAATAGGGGCCATATGGGCTTTTGGGGTTATAATAAAGATTAGAGAGGACCCATAGTGCAGTTCAGGAACAAAAGCATTGTTTCTTGCAAGGTGTTCGCTGTTACTACAGTGATCCCCTGACTATACAAACAAATAATATATTTTTTAAGAGAGGGATTTATCTACTGGAAAATTAATTTTATTAGGTGTCTTAGACATAGCATTTTTTTCATGTGATTTTTTTCATTGTGTGTCATTTCTTTTACTTTATGTTTAAAACATATGATTTGTAGTACTGCTCCTTGACCACCACAATTGAAAGGGCAGGGGATTCTCTTTCAAATGAGGGGTCTTGGTTGGAGCATGGTAGATAAGCCACGCCCATCCGGCTGCATTGCAGCTTCTGGTGAATCCTGGCTCAGCCCCTTTGTGACATCACCACGTACGTACGTGGTGATGTCGGCTGACACTCCCATGAAGCCTGTGAGTGACGCTCATTAGGCCACCAACGATCCCCGGCCTGTAGTGCGGAGGATCACTGAAAACAGCATTTAATCAGTGATTCCCCTGCATGACGAAAAGGACTCATCATGCGCCTAAAGGTTGCGATGCGCATAAAAGGGGTTAATGACTCTGCATTCTCTTCCCATCTGGCCTGTGATCATATAAACTGGTTGCTGCATATTTAGGATCTCAACATTTTGTTAAACATATTAAAAAGAAATTAAATGTACTCAGGCAATAGTTAAAGGGAAAGTCAAGTCAAAATTAAACTTTCATGATACAGACAGGGAGTGCAACTTTAAATATCTTTCCAATTTACTTTTATCATCAAATTTGCTTTGTTCTCTTGGTATTCTTTGTTAAAAGTTAAACCTAGGTAGGCTTATATACTGATTTCTAAGCCATTGAAGGCCGCTTCTTATTTTAGTGCAATTTGACATTTTTTTCACAGTTCGACAGTGTTAGTTCATGTGTGTCATATAGATAAAAATTGTGCTCACTCCTGTTGAGTTATTTATGAGTCAGCACTGATTGGCTAAAATGTAATCTTTCAAAAGAACTGAGATAAGGGGTAGTCTGCAGAGGCTTAGATATAAAGTAATCACAGAGGTAAAAAGTATTTTAATATAACAGTGTTGGTTATGCAAAACTGTGGAATGTATAATAAAGGGATTGTCTATCTTTTTAAACAATAAAAATGTTCAAGTCGACTGTCCCTTTAATTTTATTCATAGCAACTACAGGAACAAATGTGCTGGTCTATCTCTTTAACGATCCCCACAGGGAGGTTTCTGCAACTGCCTAGTGTTTACATAGCCTTTCTATAATTTATACTACTGCAAATGTTCAGCATAGGTGCAATTTCATTAGGCAAATGCAGCTATTTCAAATGTCAAAATAAAGGTAAATTAACTATTTGTACACAATTGAATACACTACAGCAGAAACAATTGAATCATTGGGAGCAGATTAAAGTGGAGAATATTTGAGAGTAAAATGCCCCTTCAGAGCCACTAACCATTATTCATACTATTCATATTTTTAGACAAGCAGAAAAAAATGACATGCTAAAATGTGATTTTAACACTACCAAGATCGCAACTCTATGGGCTAGATTTATCAAAGCTGAGGCGTAATGGGGCACGTATATGCGCCCCTGTACGCCTCAGCTCGCCAGTGGCGGGGCGAAATTACCCGTAGGTAATTAACATTGCACACAAGCGCCCGCACACAGCCAATCACGCGCGGGCAGGAGCTGTCAATCTCCTCGGTCGGACCCGACCGAGGAGATTGAATTTCGCCACCTTAGAGTTGGCAAAGAGCTTAGGGAAGCAGCGGTCTGGTGACCGCTGCTTGATAAATCACAGCGAGCAAGTTCTTGTGAGAACTTGCAGCCGTAGAGGCTTGATAAATCGAGCCCATATGTGTTTAACCCTCATCTAATTAAATTAGTGCTCTAAAGCTGCAGAGAATCACTGTTTCTGAGTAGAAACAGCTGGTGAGACAATCACCATCAGTGGCTGTTTTCAGATATAATGACTGCAGGACAGCTGAGCATATGATACGCCAGATATATAATTTATTTATTTATTTTGATAGCCAATACGACTACAGTACAGCACAACACATGTTAAACCACAGACATCTTTATTAAACTGTATTGATGACTGTAATTTTACACAGTGTAGACAAGTTAAATCTGGTTAAACTTGTAAACTATAAGAAACTTTTTGCAGGAACTTTACTAGTGTTTTCCCATTTGTTTTAACGGACCTTAAAGGGACATAAATGTGTAAAAAAAGAAAATATTCTAATAAGTTAGAGCAGTTTACAAGGCCGTATTGGCCAACCAGGAGAATTCCCGGTGGGCAGCAGCAACATACATGATTAAGGGCCTGTTGAAGGCTTGGAACATTGTATTTTTCCTATGGACCCAACCATAAGACAATAAAGGGCCTTTTAAACATTTGGAGGCTGGAATTTATATTGATTATGAATATTGATGAAGACGTGACAGGTCTTTAATTCCATGCCCTTGGCAGCACTGAAAGTGTGCTGTCTTCCCCTTTTGGAATTAAGCAGCTGGGGCTGGCCAGTTACAATTTAAGGGGGTGTTGCTGCTGGTGAGTTGATGCAGCTGTATCACTTTTCTATTTTCTCCTCGGAGCTATATGTATTAGGGTCACAAAGTGTTTTATTTACTAGACCATGTACCATTTAGCAGCCTCATTTGAATGGTCTCTAGTGTCTAGTCAAGTCACACTGTGAGGCACAGTGACACACTTTTTGATTGTCTTCTCCAGACCACACTATGGACAATCATTTTCACACTGTGAAAGGGAGTTATGGGTGAAATTGGTTTGTAAGGTGCCTATATAACAACAATCTGGCTTTTTTATTATAAATTCATATTATTTAATTCTGGAAAAAAGTATTGTGGAAAGGAGTATCCCAGTAATTCCCTTGAGCAAAATGGGGCGTGTGCATTACACAGACTCACAAAAAGTAAGGCTGGTCTTTACATTTTTCCAATGCTGCTTTTTATTCTCATTCTGAGCTTAGCAGTTAATTATTACACTAACTCTTGCACACAACTATGGGCTAAATGATCTAAAGCTCTTTGGTCTGGTGAGATTATGTAAACGTCTCGTCAGTTCCCAAAAATAATTTTAGAATGGCAAATTTAAAGGGATATGAAGTTTTTTTCTTTCATGATTCTTTCATGAGTCAGATAGATCATGCAATTTTCCGCAACTTTCTAATTTACTCCTATTATCAATTTGTCTACGTTTTCTTCATTTGAAAAGGCAGGAATGGAAGTTTGCTGATTGGTGGTTAAATATAGCCACCAATCAACAAGCGCTACCCAGGGGCTAAACCAAAAATGGGCCGGCTCCTCAGTTTACATTACTGCCTTTTCAAATAAAGATACCAAGAGAATGATGAATAATTTATAATAGGAGTAAATTAGAAAGTTGCTTACAATTGCACGCTCTATCTGAATCATGAAAGAAATTGAGTTTCATATGGCAGTGATATTGCTATTCTGCGTCCAGCTTAGGAGAGGAAATGTATTGTTGTTCTGGAAATGCACTTTGCTGAAATTAAACACATAGGGGCTGATCACAATCCTCTAGAAAAGCTTCTCCATTTATTTATTTACAAAAATCCCCATTGAATTTAATGGTAAGTTTTGCAGAAAATCATTACATATACTTTTCTGATGTACTGTGATTGACCAAATAGTTACATATAAGCAAAAGTGCAATACAAAATGATCTAGCACATTACATTTTCATTTTGCAGCCCATGCCCCATAATATGCCAACACGTGCCTAAATGTTAAAGGGACGTGTCGGCAGCACTGTATGGCTGTAATTTTGCAACAATGTTATACATTAGTAAGAGCACTAGATGGCAGCACTATTTCCTCTCTAGTGCTTCAGGCTTGTGCATGTTACCTGTTTCGATATGTTTTCAACAAAGAATAACATGAGAACGAAGCAAATTTGATACTAGTAGTAAATTGGAAACTTTTTTAAAATTGTATTCTCTATCTGAACCATGAAAGAATAAATGTGGGTTTCATGTCCCTTTAAACAGTTGTGTGTTTTACCTATACAAAATAAAATGTACTGGGTAGGTGTGTCGAGTAGGATTCTTGTATTGCACAGGACTCATTTTTACTTGTGCATGTGACCTTTCTGATCTATTGAATGATCTATTGAATGAAGGCATTCCCATTCATCTTCATAGTGTTGCCAGGTGTCCAGTATTCATCTGGACAGTCCAGTATTTTAGCAGGCTGCCCAGTTAAATCTTCACAAAAATACAGTTAGAAAGGTCAAAATTGAAATGTATATGGAAGCATTTAAATTTTAAATAATAAAGTTATTAACCCCTAAACCTAAGTCTAACCCTAACACCCCCCCCTAACTTAAATATTATTTAAATAAATCTAAATAATATTACTATTATTAACTAAATTATTCCTATTTAAAACTAAATACTTACCTATAAAATAAACCCTAAGATAGCTACAATATAATTAATAATTACATTGTAGCTATTTTAGGATTTATTTTAATTTTACAGGCAACTTTGTATTTATTTTAACTAGGTACAATAGCTATTAAGTATTTAATAACTATTTAATAGCTACCTAGTTAAAATATTTACAAATTTACCTGTAAAATAAAACCTAACCTAAGTTACAATTACACCTAACACTACACTATCATTAAATTAATTAAATAAATTAACTACAATTACCTAAAATTAAATACAATTAAATAAAATAAACTATAGCACAACCCCCCCCCCCACTAAATTACAGAAAATAAAAAAATTACATGAAGTTTAAACTAATTACACCTAATCTAAGCCCCCTAATAAAATAAAAAGCCCCCCAAAATAATAAAATTCCCTACCCTATACTAAATTACAAATAGCCCTTAAAAGGGCTTTTTGCGGGGCTTTGCCCCAAAGTAATCAGCTCTTTTACCTGTAAAAAAAAGAAATTCACCCCCCAACATTAAAACCCACCACCCACACCCAACCTTACTCTAAAACCCACCCAATTCCCCCTTAAAATAACCTAACACAACCCCATTGAAGATCACCCTACCTTGAGCCGTCTTCACCCAGCCGGGCAGAAGTCTTCATCCGATCCGGGCACAAGTGGTCCTCCAGCCGGGCAGAAGTCTTCATCCGATCCAGGCAGAAGAGGTCCTCCATCCGGGCAGAAGTCTTCATCCAAGCGGCATCTTCTATCTTCTTCCATCCGACGAGGAGCGGCACCATCTTGAAGACATCCGACGCGGAGCATCCTTCCTGGCCGATAGACTAACGACGAATGAAGGTTCCTTTAAATGACGTCATCCAAGATGGCGTCCCTTGAATTCCGATTGGCTGATAAGATTCTATCAGCCAATCGGAATTAAGGTAGGAAAAATCCTATTGGCTGATGCAATCAGCCAATCGGATTGAAGTTCAATCCAATTGACTGATCCAATCAGCCAATAAGATTGAGCTCGCATTCTATTGGCTGATTGGTACAGCCAATAGAATGCAAGATCAATCCGATTGGCTGATTGCATCAGCCAATAGGATTTTTCCTACCTTAATTCCGATTGGCTGATAGAATCCTATCAGCCAATCGGAATTCAAGGGGCGCCATCTTGGACGACGTCATTTAAAGGAACCTTCATTCGTCATTAGTCCGTCGGCCAGGAAGGATGCTCCGCGTCGGATGTCTTCAAGATGGTGCCGCTACTCGTCAGATGGAAGAAGATAGAAGATGCCGCTTGGATGAAGACTTCTGCCCGGATGGAGGACCTCTTCTGCCCGGATCGGATGAAGACTTCTGCCCGGCTGGAGGACCACTTGTGCCCGGATCGGATGAAGACTTCTGCCCAGCTGGGTGAAGACGGCTCAAGGTAGGGTGATCTTCAATGGGGTAGTGTTAGGTTTTTTTAAGGGGAGATTGGGTGAGTTTTAGAGTAAGGTTGGGTGTGGGTTGTGGGTTTTAATGTTGGGGGGTTGTATTTCTTTTTTTACAGGTAAAAGAGCTGATTACTTTGGGGCAATGCCCCGCAAAAAGTCCTTTTAAGGGCTATTTGTAATTTAGTATAGGGTAGGGAATTTAGGGAATTTTATTATTTTGGGTTTTTTTTTTTTATTTTATTAGGGGGCTTAGATTAGGTGTAATTAGTTTAAACTTCTTGTAATTTTTTTAATTTTCTGTAATTTAGTCTTTGTTTGTTTTTGTACTATAGTTTATTTTATTTTATTGTATTTAATTTTAGGCAATTGTAGTTAATTTATTTAATTAATTTAATGATAGTGTAGTGTTAGGTGTAATTGTAACTTAGGTTAGGTTTTATTTTACAGGTAAATTTGTAATTATTTTAACTAGTTAGCTATTAAATAGTTATTAACTGTTTAATAGCTATTGTACCTAGTTAAAATAAATACAAAGTTGCCTGTAAAATAAATATAAATCCTAAAATAGCTACAATGTAATTATTAATTATATTGTAGCTATCTTAGGGTTTATTTTATAGGTAAGTATTTAGTTTTAAATAGGAATAATTTAGTTAATAATATTAATTTTATTTAGATTTATTTAAATAATATTTAAGTTAGGGGGTGTTAGGGTTAGGGTTAGACTTAGGTTTAGGGGTTAATAACTTTATTATAGTGGCGGGGACGTTGGCGGCGGCAGATTAGGGGTTAATACATTTAATAGCCTATGTGGGCTATGGCGGTTTAGGGGTTAATAATTAGGCTTATTGCATTGTGGGGGGTTGTCGGTCTAGGGGTTAATACATTTATTGTTAGTAGTGAAAGGGGGGGATTGCGGATATAGGGGTTTTACGTGTCAGGCTATTTTTGGGAGGCATGTTAGACTGTTACGGGATATTTAAAATTATCTTTACTTTTCTTAGGCGCCGGCAGTTTCTAAAGTGCCGTAAGTCACCAGCAACTCCAGAAATTTGTAGTTACGCTCATTTCTGGACATCGTTAGTTAATCCGACTTACAGCACTTTAGGAACTGCCGGCGGGGCTTGCGCCTAAACCTGCACCATATATAGGATCGCGCCCTAAATTTGTTTCATACAAGCCACTGTTAACTCTCTGATAAGGTGTGGTATTTTATTACTGGTTCGCGGGCCCTCACATCATATGTGCGTATGCCGCTGAAAAACTAATACATTTTAATTTTTTTTGCTAATAGAAGTATACTACAAAAATGTTTCTATTTAAAATTGAAATGAACCAATGCACATTTCCATGTTGACTTTTCTATCTCTTTAAAGGGACAGTATACACTCATTTTCATATAACTGGACGTAATAGACACTACTATAAAGAATAAGATGCACAGATACTGATATAAAAATCCAGTATAAAATGGTTTAAAAACGTACTTAGAAGCTTTCAGTTTAGCTCTGTTGAAAAGGCAGTTGGAAAGCTCACTACAAGTGGGAAATAAGACACCCCCCCCCCTTCCTTTGCATATGAAAAGACCCTTTACACAAATAGGAGCAAGCTGGAGAAGGTAGCTGACGGTATTCAAATAAAACTTTGGGGTTTGGTTAGGCGTCTGAAAATCAGAGCAATGTTATTTAAAAATAAGAAAAATTATAAATTTTTAAAAAAAAAGAAAACTTTATGGGCTTTATAAATAGATCATTACAAAACATTTATTCAAAGAAAAAATGAGTGTATAATGGCCCTTTAAATGTCTAGTTTTTAAAGTCCCTGGGTGTCCGCTAAATGTAAAATACCTCCTATGCCTCAATGTAATACAAATATGGAGCAGAAGTCAAGGGGTCACATCACTACTGTATACTGCAACCCAAGAGGTAAAATTATTGATGTGCATGTTACTGGCAGCCAAGGGTGAAAATGGCTGCTCAGAAAATATACATGGTGGCATCAAGAGTGGAGGCTTTTGGGGTGCAATGTGTGACCCTGTCTATTATTGTTACCAGCCACTTACAGATTGTCCAGTATTTTTCGTGGAGGACAGCTGGCATCCTTATCCTTTAATATGTAAAAATATGTTTCATTACAGTAAAATGGCAATAAAAAAAAAAAACTAGAGTGTGCACACATCAATGTCAGATGCAGGCCAGCTCTTAAGTTTTTTATTAGGAAAATGACTTAGTCAACCCAGAACATGGTGCAACAAACTTTTTTGTACCACTTTTTCAGTATACTCAAAGTTTTTTAAAAAGAATATAGTCAATATACTGTATTATAGGCCCAAAAAAATGACTTTACAGTGACATTATAAAAATCTGCTTATCTGGGACTTCCGGTTAGCGCTGGGCCAGATGTGACGTGTGTTGGTCGTGCTCCTGCCACGAGGACGCGGAGGAACCATGGTGGTAAGAGCTCCCTGTAGAGGCAGAGGGGCCTATCTATCAAGCTCCAACTAGAGCTTGATGCCCCGTGTTTCTGGCAGTTACAAAGACCGCTGCTCCATAACCTGTCTGCCTTCTCTGAGCAGGCGGACAGACATCACCGGAAATCAACCGATCGAGTACGATCGGGTTGATTGACACCCCCCTGCTGGCGGCTGATTGGCCGCGAGTCAGCAGGGGGCAGCATTGCACCAGCAACTCTTGTGAGCTGCTGGTGCAATGCTGAATACGGCGAGCATATTGCTCGCCGTATTCAGCGAGGTCTGGCGGACCTGATCCGCACTGTCAGATCAGATCTGCCAGACTTTCATAAATAGGGGCCCAAGTCTACTCCGGATAAGAGTGAGGCTGGAAGATCCAGTGAAACACAGGTTGTGGAAGTCCGGTGCAAACCCGGTTGCATCCGGGAACACAAACCCAGCTGTGCGGCAATGCTTTGTAACGGCACTTTGTGGCTGCAGTAAGGCATCCTGGGGAGGAAGCTGCATATCAGGCATAACTTGCTTAGCCCGACCTGAAGTCCTTGGGGCACTTCATAGGCAGATTGTCCTCTTGCCTGGGACACAACGGAGGTATACGTGGCAGCATATGTGTGTGCAAGGTCCAGCTGTCGGAACCCTGAAAAGAAGCTGCATGAAAGACGAATTGCCTGAAGTAAAGGAGCTGCAGCAGATAAGGTAGTCTGGGAAGCAGTGTGAGAAGGTGAAGGATAATTAAATGGACTAAGGGCTGCAAATATCTGCAGGGTATATATTGTAAGCATATTTTATTACCCCTTTATTCCTGCATACTAAGGAGGCTGGAGAGAGTGGATGTGAGGTAAACATCTGTAATACAGGTATCTATAAAGCTCCTAGCTTGGTCTAGAAGACTGTTGTCTCAGTGAAGAAATCTGTCTGTTAAGCTTGAAGAGAGTATGGTGTTGTTTATGGAACCCTACTGTGGTGAAGAGTAAATCTGTAAAGGAGGCTAGTTCCTTGGATAAGAGGAATTTAAGAATCTTGTAAAGCTTGTATACCTTAAGCTTCAACACATGGATTCTGCATTATATGAGTTTAAGAATCAGTTGTGTGCATGTTTAAAGTATCTGCTCCGAAGGTGGAATACAAAGTTACTAGAGGCCTAATTATAAGTTTCAATAGACTGGCCTGTTTGGAACTGTGGTTAGGATAACCATAATATATAGCATTGGGACAGTGTTTACTGACTTGGCAAATTGACAGGAAACGGTCATAAGTTATTGTCAGTGACTGATTAACTGTGCAATCATGCATGGTATGGAAATAATCGGGCGGGTTTAAAAATTGTTTAAAGTGCATGGTTCATATAAGCTGCTTGATTTATTTATTGCCACGTTCACCTTTTTTTCTTTTTCTTCATCTGCTCACTTGAGTTAAGAAGGTAAATTATTTAAATGTATTATATGTAAAATATAAAATTATTATACGTACACACAAATATACTTGTCTCTCTAGGTAAGGTCTAAAGAGAATTGAGAAATAAGAATTTAGAGGGTCTTCTTCACGTCACTTTGTTTTATTTTAATACACAGGTTCACAATTTTTATGTATATAATTTTATCACATGGAGAAATTTGTTACATCATTTAAAACTAATTCACCTACAATGCCGGTCAAAAATAATGAGAGAGAGCGGAAGAGCAAACCTACTGGTTCTATGCTACAGGATAGTGTGCCTGAAGAGAGTAATATGGCAAATATTATAGATAGTTCAGATCTGGTTAAAAAAATCTCTGATTTAATGATGCCACAGTTACAGCAGTTAAGGTCTGATTTTGCTAATTTATATAATGAGGTTAGAAGATAATTTGCAGTCAGAATCGAAGAAGCTGAGTCTAGGATTTCGGCAGTAGAGAATATGATTAATATTCAGCACATTGAGGTAAAGCATCACACATAGCTAATAAAGAAATTTCAGGATAGAATAGAAAAATTAGAGGACCGCTAAAGGAGAAATCATTTTAAGATAATTGGGCTCCCGGAGGTACCAGAATTTAATGACTTTGTCTCCGAAAAATTACTGAATCTATTGGACATGCCAGTGTCAGGCCCAAAAATAGTGGTAGAAAGGGCCCATAGAGCAGGGCCTAATAGGCATAGCTCTAGCAATAATAGAAGGGGAAGGTCAGTTATAGTAAAGTTATTAAACTTTCAAAATAAGGTAGAGATTCTAGCTTATTATAGGAAGAAGAGAGAACTAAAGGTGGGAAAGGATAAGATTCTAATTTTTCAGGACTTTTCGGCTGAAACAGCTGCTCACCGAAAAGAAATGGCACCAATATGTTCACTGTTGATCCAAAAAGGTTTCAAAACGTTGCTTGTGTACCCAGCTAAAATCAAAATACAACTAGAGGATGATTGGAAAATCCTAAATACTTTAGATATAGCTAAGGATTTTTTAACTAAACTGGGTTAGGTATAAGGGTCACACAAGTGCGCTGTGGATTTGGAGTAGATTATCCATTTAGCTTATTTTTAATGTTTAAACATTTTCAGATATCAATATGGTTGTTTTTTTAATGAAAGGTGTTATTGAACGTGGTATGCTCCTCCAAGTAAGGATGTGGGGGGGAGTGCTCTACTTTTTTGTTAATTTTTATTTTTTGCTCCCTTTTCTAAGGCCCATGTTACTTGATAGATCTTTGAAGTTAAGTTTGCGGTATTTATTTTCTATGGCACAATGGATAAGTGTAATTTGATATCATGGACTATTAGAGGTGTTACCTCACCCATAAAAAAAGAAAATGATTCTGAAACATTTAAGGAGTTTAACAACCATTATTGCATTTTTACAGGAAACTTATCTGAATCAAAATGAAATTATTAAACTTAAGAAAGATTGGGTGGGGGAGGTAATCGCAACCCTGTGTAGTAAGAGGAAAAAAGGTGTTGCTATACTATTCCATAAGAAGTTAAAATATCAGATTTTATCACGATTTATTGACTCAGAAGATAGATTTGTTATAGTACAAATACAACTAATGGACCTTAAATATATAGTGTGTAATGTCTATGGACCCAATAAGTCTGATAAGGAGTTCTGGAATAAACCTCAAAGAAAATTATTAGAATCTTTCCCGACTAATTTTGGGGACATGAATATGATTTCTCAATCACCAATAGATCATTTAAAACAAGGTGAAAATATTAGTGTTGTACCAAGAAAAGATGTATTGGGTTTTAGAAATGCCTTGACTATTAAGGATGTATGTAGAGTGCAGAACCCAGATAAGCAAGGATACACATGTGAATCCAAGCCTCACTGTACAATATCTAGAATAGATTATTTTCTAATTAATGATAAACTTTTGGGCTAGGGGGTGACTGCAGACATATTTCTGATTTTCTTATCAGATCATGCACCCATTAGGTTAACTATTCCCATGAATAAAAGTTATAATAATTCATCAAACTATATATTTCCTAAATATCTATATTCTAGTTCTAAATTTCAAAATTGGCTTAAATTGAGTGTAAATTTTGATGCTAAAGTGCCCGGTTTTTAAAAATTCGATTAAAAACAGGGGCACTTTATTTCATCAAAATTTACATTTCACTCGTGTTGTGAAAAAATACTTACCTTTTAAACTTCACAGCCGCTCCAGCTTCCTCCGCCCGTCGCAAAGCCTCTTCCTGGGTCTAAAATGAGGAATCCGGCTTCCTCCAATCACGACATTGAATCAGACACTGATTCCCCTGGGGGGGGAAGCCGTGATAGGAGGATGACCAATCCATAATTTCTGACGTCAGAAATGGCTTGCGACGACCGGGAGAAGCTGGAGCTGCTGTCAAGAGTAAAAGGTAAGTATTTTTTCACAACGAGTGAAATGTAAATTTTGATGAATTAAAGTGCCCCTGTTTTTAATCGAATTTTTAAAAAACGGGCATTTTAGCATCAAAATTTATATTCATTTTAAGGCAAAATGGCTGGAATTTGAAAAATTTAACTAAAATACGGCTCAAAATCAAGAAATCTATTGGGAAGCTTCTAAGGCTGTCCTGAGGGGGGGAGATCAAGGTGCATGCTTGTAAGAGCAAAAGGAAGAACAATCAAAGGAATTTGCCATTAGCAAACCAAGTATTACATTCTTATAATGCATATTTGAGGGAAGCAAATAAAAAGATATGGGGAATATATATGGCAGCTAAATCAGAAAGAGAATGATGCAGAGATGCAAAGAGCGAATGCTCTTTTTTTATAGATTTGGAGGTAAAACAGGGAAAATGCTGGCACATATGGTTAAGGCAGATAAGGGTCTAAACGTTATAGAGGCTATAAAAATTCAAGATAAAAGGTTCATGCAAAATAAGGAGATATAAGCAGAATTTTATAATTTTTTTAAATATATATATAGGAGGGAAGAGATAAATATTAAAGAGAAAACAGAATTTTGGGTAAAATGTAAGTTGCCTCAAGTCCCAATGGATAAGATGTCACAATTAAACAGACCAATTGAATCGGCTGAAAGTCTTAAAGCTATTAAAGGGGCAGCATTGAATAAAGCGGTGGGATCCTGACTAGTTGCCAGCAGAATACTATAAAATTTTAATAGATTATATTGTGAAACCATTGAATTTATTATTTAATGATTATTATATCAAAGGGTTCCCTATGTCTAAGAATTTTACTAATTCTCTGATCTCTTTAATTATTAAAAAAAGATAAGGACCCTGAGAATCCTAATTCATATAGACAAATATCATTGTTAAATGTGGACTACAAGATTTTAGCAAGTATTATAACTAATAGATTTAAACCAATTCTAAATTATCTGATTCACAAGGACAAAACAGGGTTCATGACAGGGAGAACTTCTTTCACCAATTTAAGGAAAGTTTTACTTGTAGCGGATTTCTTTTGGAATAAACTAAAGGGGAAAACAGATAAGATTGATAGGGCAATAATAGCAGTAGACACAGAGAAAGTCTTTGACTATGTTCACATAGATCATTTATTGGAATCCCTAAAACAATTTGGTTTTAAAGGCTCGTTTCTCATATATATCCATTCATTATAATTAATTATAACCCCCAATCGGCTCTAATAGTAAATGGAATGGTCTCGGATCCTGTTAGTTTGGCTAGGGGGACAAGACAAGGCTGTCCGATTTCCCCTTTATTTTTCAATCTATTTATAGAACCGCTTGCTGTTACCCTAAGGAATGAGATGCCTGGGATTATGTTAGGGGATAACGAGGTACACCTGGCTTTATACACAGATGATCTTTTAATATTCATGAGCAGGTTAAAGGATAATACTGGGAAATTGCTGAATATCTTTAAAAGTTTTAGCTCCTTCTCAGGATATAAAATGAATATGGAAAAATCAGAAATATTATGGATCAATAAAAGTTTGGAATCACCAGACACTCTGCTTTTTAGACTAAATAAGAGTCATATTAAGTATCTGGGGATTAATATTAGTGTATATCCAGAAAAGTGGTGCAATCTTAATTATAAGGTGCTGATCAATCAAGTTCAGAGAGATCTAAAAAATTGGGAATATATGCCGCTGTCCTTAGCTGGTAAAGTTAATATTATTAAAATGATAGTTTTCCCAAAAATACTGTACATTATTCAAAATGTACCACTGTTTATTAAATCTATGCATTTAAAACAAATTAATAAGGCTTTTGCAAGATTCCTTCACAAAGAAAAGAATATATAGGTTTTAATTTACCAAATATTCAAAGATATAACTGGGTATGTTTAGCGAAGTTAATTCCAGATTGGATAACAGAACATAATTATTTTGTATCACAGGAGATAGAGTCAAGTTTGTTGAACAGGAATGATATGAAAACATTGATTAATTTAAAAATGACAAAGTTTCCTACCTGGATTAAAAATGTACAAATTGATGGAGATTGACTTCAGAATATCACTGTTATTACCTATTATAGGTAATCCGGATTTTATTGAGGGTATAGACTCGAAGGTTTTCTCTGTTGGAAAAGGAAGGGGTTTATATGTGTTATGCAAGTGCTCGACCCAGTGCAAGGTATTGTTAAATCATTAGAATTACTTAGACAAGAATGCGATATCCACAATCGGGATTTTTTGCATATTTGCAAATTAGGCACTTTGTTGAGACTTTTTTTTTTTTTTATTATAATTTTTATTGAGGTTTAGTTAAAGGCATACATAGAACATCATAACAAATTCTTATGTCACATTAACTAAGTCATCAATGTTTCAGGAGTAGTGAAATAGACATAAAAAAGACGTATAGTCAACAAGTTACATATCTTGCAAACATTATATAGATAGGGTGCTAATCCTTCAGGGACCTTCTAAATGACACAATAAATTACCTTTGGGCCAACAAAAGTAACAGGTAGTAACCCTTCAGGGACCTTCTAAATGACACAATAAATTACCTTTGGGCCAACAAAAGTAACAGGTAGTAACCCTTCAGGGACCTTCTAAATGACACAATAAATTACCTTTGGGCCAACAAAAGTAACAGGTAGTAATAAAGCGAAAGAAGGAAATTGTAACTAAGGAGACCACTTTTGGATCTCATTAATAAACCTCGAACTTTTTTTTTTTTTTTTTAGAATAGTTAGTAATTGGTATTGTAAGCAATAATAAGAGTAAATATATAAACTTGCTGTGTAAATAGTGTGGTAAAGTATGTGGGTATAAATAGTTAGAGTATGGCATAGACAAGATAAGCCATATAGATAGCCCTCCAGTAGTAGGAGGTATATTATAGGGGGGTGGGTGGGGGGAGGAGGTGGTAGGTTAACTAGGGTTTATGCGAATTATGTGAAGTACCATGAATAGGGAGATAAGGGTAACAGAGCAGGTCCAGCCTGCACTAGAAACCCATCCCCCGTTGCTATGTGGCAGAACTACAAATCACATCATAGTCCTAGTAGACTCAAAAAATTAAACTATAGCGCAAAATCTTTACTACTATGTATATGGCTTTAGAGGTTAGGAAAGGAAAGAAAACATATAGACTCAAATAACCCAGTACAGTTAGTGGCGTGTGTGGATTTATAATAACCCCTTATATTGAATTGTAATTAATCATGTAATGCATGGCTCACCACCTCGGCCGCCGGCAGTGTCGCCATACAGGCCAGTAAACAGGGGTTGGAAAAATATTTTTAGGCAAACAAATAGCAGTCAAAATTTATAAGGTGCTGTGTCTAGGACTGGAAGTCTTCCTATGTTCAATATATGCTCTTCCAGAGAAAAATCTCCAATATCACTGCCATATAATTGACTCAAAGACTAATAGCGCTCCAAAGTAGTTAAAATTTTTAAGTTAGAGTGCTACTAGGAGAATCTATGGGTACAAATAGATATTAACTTACAAACAGGTGCCTAGTACCTATGAGCTAAGTGTAGTAGAGTAAACACATAACTAGGAACTATGCTATAACCTTAAAACTTTAGATGAACATAGAGATTGTGCCAAAATGAGATATATATGGGATAGCAGATCTGATTTGTAGGGGTGCTCAGTGTCCAAATACCCTATAGTGCTAAAAATGTGGGATATCACAATTAATCATGGTACTGATGTATCAGATTAGTACAGGAGATATAATATATAAAAAAACTTTCTACATATGGACTCCGACTATAATAAAAAAAAATAAGTCTCTGGAACAGTGACTAAGAAAGGCAATGAAACATACATGGTACGCTTACAAACAGTTCCAACAACCTAAAAATTTTCAAAGTATATGTATATCCTACACTAGGTCTGGGGCGTTAGAAATACAGAGAACATTAGTGTTAAGGTTAAGCAATTGCAGATACTGGGGGCATTAAAGTAGGAATATTAAATTGTAAACAAGTATACCGCCAATACATTGCAAAGGCCTATTTAAAAAAGACAGAGAGCAAGGTAGTAGTAGTGGGTTCTATGGAGTGGAGTAGATGGATGCGGCATAAAATGAGTGTGCTATGAGTAATGCTCTGCATGTGTGTGAACCAGACAGTACCCATGTTATATGTTGCTCCTTTATGTACTGCAACCTAAATGAAAATAGGATCCTATGGAGAAAAGCTATCTGGGAGAGCTGTAAATGAGGGGCTGCACGAGCAATAATATAAACAATATGAACAAATATCCCTATACTCTGCAGCAGTGTGTCCTGAAAAACTAAGCCTGCTTCCACTTTACTAAAGTAACAATGATTTGTTACCATATCCAGGCGCAGGTCTGCTCATATACAGCAAACAGGGAAACATAACAGTCATAAAAATGTAGAAAGCCCAACTAGACGGGGCTATAACCCTTGAAGGAATATTCAAGTTTTAACATAACAGCAACAGTGCATACAATGTGAGAATTACAATCATCCCTCTCTTAAAATATGAACAGCCTTATTTTATACTTGAAGCTAGTGAAACATATAGGCAAGCACATCATTAAAGTTAATAACTAGGGATAGCAGGACCATACATTGAAAAGGTCCCCAATGAGAGCATGACCTCGCCTTGCTGGGAAAACAAATACACTCTGGGATCGTTGGTAATATCGGCCATAAGACCGTTACTAGTCATAAGCATTTAAAGAGAAAAAAAAAGTTATTAACCAACTTGCTTCTAACTAGCATAATGCTTACTATGGAGAACATAAAGTCACTGTGAAAACATGAGTAACTAAACAGTAAATGTAAGTCTCTTAGCCTGCTGGAGGGTAGTTTAAGCAAATAGCACTAGCCTAGAATGTCAGCGCTATAAGTTCAAAGCATGACGACCATTGTCTCTTACTGTCTCTTCGGCAAATTAAACCGGGTTGAGAGCGCAGAAACAAAGCAGGCAAAAAGCGCTAAGTTTTTCATCCCACCCCAGACCGCAGGGCCGTGGAATTTCTCTGGGCGACCTGCAATGGCAATCTGCTCGCGACCACACTTCCCGGATGGGATTCCATAAAAAAAGCAGAACACACTGGCAGATAATGTTGCGGTAGCGTTGACTGGGGTAGTCCTCTCACATCAGGCGCTTGTTTTTTCATCAGCCCATTAGACGCCATCTTTTTACCTGGCGAGCGATCACATATAGTGTTCTCCACGTGGTTGCGGCACCAAGATTGCCCCTGCTGAGATTTATCTTGCGCTATCGAGTGTAGGGGTTTGCGAGTGATTTCGCAGTTGTGGGTTGCTGTGTAAGCTTTAGGGGTTTGCACTGGGTGTTCTGTCCTGTCTGCGGTGCTCCGGTGTTCGCCGGGTGCATTCTGCGGGGCTTTGTATAGTAGCGAGCGTTGTCGAGTGCTTTCAGGAGGTTTCTTGCCAGTGATGGATAAAACTGACAGGGTTAGTGCATGTTCCAGCTTCTGGGAATGGGAAAACAATAGCTGTCTTACGCTTTCTACCCAGTCAGGAGTCATGGTCCCCATGCGGGAGAGAAAAAATGGCAGGTCTTAGCCGGTCTGAATATATGTCCAATATTTAGTGACCTTCCTCTTTTGATAGAGTCCTAGGGATTCCTGACACCCCCTAAGGAATCAGGGGTGCTTGTGTCAAAGATTTAAGCTGGGCTGACGGTCAATTAGATAGAATTTTAAGTAAAGTCAGCAGAGCTGACATGAAGTGCGACCGTTCAGGTTCCAGGCTTGCTCCGCCCCCTCTTGTTGAGACTTTTAAACTGATATTCCAAAATATTAATTCCATGTGGGAACCAATAATAAAGGGATTTACTTTGTTTAAAGCAGGGTTACACTCTATTTCTTTTTGGTATAGGTTAGTAATGGAAATGGAGGGGTTAAGAAACCTTGACAAGCTCACAGCAAATTGGATAGAGGACTGTAGTCAAATCAATAGTATGGTAATTCAATAAAGTATTCAGAGGGCCTGGAAGGCAACATTACTTAGTTCATGGCGGGAATCTCACCTCAAACTTATCAATAGAGCTTATATTACACCAAGTAGTCTAGCTAGATGGGGAGGAAATGTTAACACTTTGTGCTATAGATGTCATCTCCCTGTGGCTAGGCTGTTACATTGTATATGGCATTGTCCAAAAGTAAGGGATTTTTGTTTAAGATAGCATTTTGGTTGTCAAAGGTGGTTGGACAACACATTTTTTTACCGAAAGAGGATATTATATTTTTAATAGAAGGTAGATGGGAGAATGTCAGCACTAAATTTATACATTTTGTAATCATGTGTGGAAGGAATATAATTTTTTCTCATGAAAATCATACAAAAATGAGTTTTAAACAACTATTAAATATTGTTAAAGCAAAATTTATATTAGAACAGTTGGACTATATATTTAATGCTGAGCTAGATATTAAGATTTGTTTTTGGAAATGGGGGTGTTATATAAAGATTATGCCGATGAATATACAAAAGCAGTATATTTCTCTGTTTGTTAACACTACATATGTGCAAAATGCTATGTTAAGGGGGGAGATTATACAGATTTAAATCCCTCTCTTTCCACGTAGTGGTTTCCGTTATCCAGCCACTCTCTATTTTTACCCTTTCAGCTTGCAGGAGCATATGTAACGCAATAGCAGTTTCAAGGTTAAGTTTCATTTTTATTTTCTGCTCGAGGGATTCATAGATTTAATGGCTCTTGCATGTACAATTATTAGGAAAGTTCTTTCATTAAGGATGTAGAATGGTTATTATTTTTAAAGTGTTACCTATTTGGATAAGTATATCTCTGTTAGAGATCACCACGAATGGCATTGAGAAAATTGATGTTAAAATCTTGAAATAATTGAATTATTTGGATACAAAATAATGTTATCTTGCTAGATATATCTCTGTTGAGTATGGGGAGTAAGGGGGGGGGGAAGGAAGGGGAAAATGGATAGGCTGATGTATAATTTGTATAAGCATCATTGTGTCTTTATGTCGATCAGAAAGTTAAAAAGTTATTAGGGGGATTGATAGAGCTGTGCTGTTGAAAATCTTTTATTGTATTTGGGGCTGCGTCCCCAAATGTATTTTATTGATGTCTTAAGTTGATTGGGACATTAACCTTAAAGGGACATAATACTCATATGCTAAATCACTTGAAACTGATGCAGTATAACTGTAAAAAGCTGACAGGAAAATATCACCTGAGCATCTCTATGTAAAAAAAGGAAGATATTTTACCTCACAATCTCCTCAGCTCAGCAGAGTAAGTTCTGTGTAAAAAGTTATACTTCACCTGCTCCCAGCTGCAGGTAAAAATAAAAAATAAAAATGAAGAAATGAACAGCAGCCAATCAGCATCAGCAGTGCTGAGGTCATGAACTCTTACTGTGATCTCATGAGATTTGACTTAACTCTCATGAGATTTCATAGTAAGCTTCCTTTACCTGATTGGTGAAATAATATGAGAGTTCACGAGGCTCACCCCCTTAGCTGTCCTAGGACAGACACACTAAAGTGCTGCTTAGAAATCCTTTACAATGGGAGGTGGCTACTGAGGAACTTTTGAGGTAAAATATCTTTGTTTTTTACATAGAGATGTTCAGGAGATATTTTCTAGTCAGCTTTTTACAGCTATGCATTTGGGTATTATGGCCCTTTAATTACTGTTAATGTAATACATTTATGGTTTTACTGTGACCAGAGAAGCCTTTCAATTGTACTTTTTTTTGTTTATTTGTTGTTTTTTTCCTTTCTGTATGTTATGCTTTCCCCCTATTTATATTCCTGTTTAATAAAAAGAGTATTAAAAAAATCTGCTTATCAGAATCCCCCATTTAAATAAAGTAGATACTAGGAAACAAGGGCATGCTCAGCTGCTGTGTGAGTCTGTATGTGTCACATGCTGAAGGGAAAGCACAGTTCAGTCCATCTAAAAGTGTTTCTAAACCTTTCCAGCAGTAAGTAGCGCCAGAGGCATAATACATTTTCTACGTTCCCCACCACAACAAATATTACCTGATTTAAATATACCCAAATGATCAAAATTCAGTAATATGTTTTTTGCTAAATTCAAAGATTTATTTTAATCCTTTCAGGGCTAAGCCTGTTTTTAGCTGTTTGGCATTTGTTGTATTTAGACATAAATGTTAACTTTTTTCATTGAAGTTTCAACACAAATCATACTTCATTTTTTCAAGACAGCTGCACTCCCAAATCTGTTTTATTTTTATTTATTTTTTATTATTATTATTATTATAAAATGTTTTACTGAAATAGTTCCTAGCTTAGTTAGAATTTTCATTAGTGTAAAGATTCTTTTTTAATTTACTTTAATTTTCAGGGATTTGACATTTTAAAAATTCCCCTTCTACATTTACTATGAGATTGGATCCTTTTGCACACAGCAGGAGCCACATTTCTACCACACAGATGCACTCTGCATTCACCTCACCGCTACTATGTATGCTCCTAATTTCTGGGATATGTAAAAGGAGCTAAACTGTAAGAATAATAAACTGTATGTAAGTTCTAAAATGCTGAAACACTATGTCCCATAAATGAGGAGATCAACTCAGGGTTAAATCTGTCTGTAACATGGTTTGCAATGCTAAACCACAATATGCTATGTGCTCTCCCTATACTGATCTTTTTTTTTTCATGTCTGAAATGGGCAACCTCTGCTTCTTGCAGCTGCCATCTCCAATTTCTTGGTTCATATTGATTTTACCATATTCAGAGTAGCATTTGGACAGGACAGCTGAAAGAAGCAGCAATTACACCTGATAGATAGATATATAGATGATTGATAGATAGATAAATAGATAGATGATAGATAGATAGATAGATGATTGATTGATTGATAGATAGATAAATAGATAGATAGATAGATTATAGATATATGATTGAGTGATTGATTGATAGAGAGATAGATAGATAGATAGATAGATAGATAGATAGAGAGATAGATTGATAGATGATATATAGATATATAGATAGATAGATCGGCTGATAGATAGATGATATATAGATAGATAGATAGATAGATGATAGATAGATAGATAGATAGATAGAAACATGATAGATAGATAGATAGATAGATAGATGATTGATTGATTGATAGATAGATAGATAAATAGATAGATAGATAGATAGATTATAGATGATTGAGTGATTGATTGATAGAGAGATAGATAGATAGATAGATAGATAGAGAGATAGATAGATAGGTTGATAGATGATATATAGATATATAGATAGATAGATCGGTTGATAGATAGATGATATATAGATATATAGATAGATAGATATATAATTTCAATGGCAATGGTAAAGCAGCAGTAGCACACTTATTTCTCTTGTATCAGTTATCTGTTACGTTTTGTGCTGTAGCGCAATGAGAAATATTATTTTGTAAACCTGCAATTAACCTGCAAATAACAATTGTTGAAAAATGAATTAATTAAAGCGTTATAAAAACCCCAAAATATTATTTCATGATTCAGATAAAGCATTCAATGTTAAACAACTTTGCAATTTGCTTCTTTTATCTAATTTGTTTCATTCTCTTGGTATCCTTTGTTGAAAAGCTAGATGATTCCACTTGGATCCTTTGGTTTACCAATGTGTTCAGCTAACTCCCAGTAGTGCTTTGCTATTTTAATAAATACTTTCAACAAGTAGTGATTTGCTTTTAAAACAAAGGATACTGAGAGTATGAAGCAACATGGATAACATAATTAAATTGGAAAGTTGGGGTAGGGGTATTGGAATAAGGTATTGAAGTGAGCCAACACTGACTTATTACTGAAATAGATAAAGCTTGCCACTGTCATTTTGTCAGTAAATCTTGGTTATTTTGTAGTTCCTTATTTGATGACACCAGCTGAGACCAAATAGGTACAGATATGTAGCAGTGTTAGGTTTGTGAAGTATGTAGAGTGTATTTACTTCTTTTAGAATTGATTTGCAGAGTTAAATAACAGGAAAAGGGTGTAAAATGCCTTATTAAACATATTTCAATCTAATAGTGTTATATTTCTCCCTTTACTCTGGAATTGATTGCTCAGTCTTCTACAATTTTATAAACTTAAAATGGGGATATAAGCAGCGTGTGGCTTAATATGGAATTGTCTGACGTAAATCAAATATTTTTGATCAACTTATGAGGCAAATGTACCACTGACATAAGTGGAATATTTTTGCAACTGACTGCACCACTGATATTTAAAAACAGGGGAGTGCCATGTCACAGAAATACAAACAATGCAAATGCTAAATCCAAATAAATGTTGGTAAGGAGTGGCCATTTAATAAAGTTTACAAGTTTAGCAGTGAAGCAGGCATTATGTGTGCACCTGTCACAAAAAGCATAATTATAAACAGGTGCAAACCTTACACAAATCAAGACTTCCATGTTAATATACATAAGTCAGAGAGAGTGGTAACTGCAACTATCTTCATCTGTTAGATGTAGAAATGTAATCTGAGCAATTACACACTAATACAATTTGTCAGCTTTGTTTTTTACCCATAGTAATTTTTTTTAACCAGTGTAGATGTCCTGTACTAGAGATATTACACAGAAGGGTAGAATATCTAATTGTTTTTGTCTGATAAATATTCACCTCCAAATTTGGATAAAATAGGACGAAATTGTGGAACTCATTACCAAAGGAGGTAGTGAATGCCAATACCCTAGATACATTTAAAAATTGTTTGGATACATTTCTGTCTATAAACAAAATTCATAGAAATGATTGCTAGTATTAAATGGGTCATCTTTTAGTGGGATTATTTAAGCTTAACTGGAGCTTGTAAATATTTTAGATTTGTATAAGTTGAACTTGATGGACTTCGATCTTTTTTCAACCTCATCTTCTATGTTACTATGTTAAGAAAAATTGATTCTCTTGTAATCAAGGACATGAATGAGAGGGTCAGTATTATCGTAATTAATAAACTAGTCATTACTGATGCTGTATAGGTGTAGAGGTGTATTTTATCCTATTCAATGACCATACCACAGTTTTTTAGAGAACAACTAGGGACGTTAGATAATGGTTTGGATCCAGGTGTTATTGATTACAGACATTTGTTTATTTTGCTATGGGCAATTATGTGAGAGAGTAAAGGGGTAAAGATAGCTGAGATAAACCTGATTAACAGTTAGTGCGCCACTAGTAATCTGGCCCTTAATGGAGAATCTGTAGGCTATAAGTATCCAGTTCAGGGCATTAGGATATAAAGTAGAGTGGTGGACAGCCAGCATGGGGGGAATTAGTAAGGGGGGGGGGGTCATAATTTTCTACTTTTTATTTATACTATGCTTTTTTAAATTACCCTTTTTACCTCTTTTTGTCCTCGGTAGAGCAAATAGCATGTAAAATATTGTCAAATGTATGGCTTTTCACAGCATTGAGAATTGGCTTCTGCAATAATGATTTAGCACCCAACAGCACTACCTAAAACCATTGCTCATAACCAGTATTTGTCAAATGCTTGCATATACAGCGCCCTCCACTAATATTGGCACCCTTAGTAAAAATGAGCAAAGAACGCTGTGAAAAATTGTCTTTATTGTTAAACCTTTGATCTTTTGTTTAAAAAATACACAAAAATACTCTGCTCTCATTAAAATCAAACAATTGCATAAGCAACAAAATAAATAAATATTTGTTAGATATATGGGTGGCACAATTATTGGCACCCCTATGAATTCATATGAGAAAAATACATTTGAAGTATATTCCCTTTGACATTTTACATTTTTAGTATACCTGAGTGACTAGGAACAGGAAATTGTTTAACCATGACTTCCTGTTTCACAGGGGTATAAATATGAGGTTACACATAGGCCAAATTTTCTTAGTCATTCATCACAATGGGTAAGACCAAGGAATATAGCTGTGATGTGCAGCAAAAGGTTGTTGAACTTCACAAAATAGGAAGTGGCTATAAGAAAATAGCAAAAGCATTGAAAATGCCAATTTCCACCATCAAGGCGTCTTGGGCGTCTTGGGGTCAGAAAGTCTCCAAAACTACAATCCAACATCACCTACATCACCACAAGTTGTTTGGAAGGGTTTCAAGAAAAAAGCCTCTACACTCATCCAAAAACAAACTCAAGCATCTTCAGTTTGCCCGACAATAGTGGAACTTAAAATTGGATTGTGTTCTATGGTCAGATGAAATCAAAATAGAGCTTTTTGGCAATAAACACCAGAAGTGGGTTTGGCTGACACAGCGAGGTAGCCATATAGAAAAGTACCTCATGCCCACGGTTTAATATGGTGGTGGCTCTTTAATATTTTCGGCTGTTTTTCTGCCAAAGGACCTGGAAATTTTGTTAAGATACATGGCATTATGGACTCTATCAAATATCAACAGATATTAAATGAACACCTGACTGCCTCTGCCAGAAATCTTAAAATGGGCCATGGATAGATCTTCCAGCACAGGGCCGGATTGGCCTGCCGGGAAGCGGGGACATTTCCCGGTGGGCTGCACCAGCTGGGGCTGGCATTGTGGATGAGCCACAAGTAGAAAGGATTAGGATTGGATGAATCTTATAGCTATGTCACCTAGAATTTTTCATCTTTGTATACGTTTACAGAGCAGGAGAGTTGCTAGGCAACCAATACAAACATGAAAAATCTTAGTGACATAGCGATAATGTGCACTGGTGTGATGGCGTAGCTAAACTGGGGGCACCACCAGCCTCACCACCATAATTTTGTGCTCCTTCTTAGGCCCCCAATCATGCCGCATGGGCGCACACTGGTCTTGTGCCGTATTAACAGGCAGGCAGTGACTATCACATGCACTGGCAGCATGCAGCGAGGGAGGATTGCTCACAAGGAACTAACGAGCAAAAAAAATCTGGACTGTGTGTGCAAGCTGAAAAAAAGGTGCCCATTACTAACATATTTTAAAAACCCAGTCTCCCTCCCCCAGTGTAACTGAAACCTTCAGTGCGTAACCGGCACTGCTTATTTTAAACTTACTGCATGTCCTCCTCAATTCTGTGATAGAAACCAGCAGTGCTTTGGACATAACGATAACAGCCACTCTGCTTTTAAATATGTTGTCAAAGTTATAAAGCTCTCTTCACTGTATCCCTACCCTACTCTTTACCACCCCTCAGTTTGGATCAGAGAACAGCAGCAGGTACAAAGCTAACACATCAATGTAAGGGGAGTTACAGGGGGATTTCCTTTTGTTTTTAGTCTGTGACCACTTACTATCAAATTATCTGGAACAGCAACAGTTTATCTCTGGTACACATGCAGACAGGGTCCCTTCTATCACCCTAACATTCATCATATGATAGTATGATACTAATGTTCCCAGCATCTGTAAAAATACCAACTTTATTTAGACCTTTTATGTGTCTGTAGGTCTAACTGCAAGGGATATTTTACACAGAGGTGCTGTGGACATTATTCAACATAATATTGCAGCTGATATTTTATTATAAAGGAGGATTTCTCAGACAGCCGCTCCTTGCTCTACTGAGCGGGTCTGATTTTTTCACTGAGCGCATCTGGGCAGCTGTCTAGTCACAGCCCAGCCAGATCGCGCCATTACACTCAATGTAGCTTGTTCCTGCTCTGGTCTGATAGCGGCAGTGAGCTACATTGAGTGTAATGGCGTGATCGGGCTGGGCTGTGACTAGACAGCTGCCCAGATGCGCTCTGTGAAAAAATTAGACCCGCCTCTCAGTAGAGCAAGGAGCGGCGGTCTGAGAAATCCACCTTTGTAATAAAATATCAGCTGCAATATTATGTTGAATAAAGTTAGAGCTAAGATAATGTTATATAATTCTGCACTATGTGCAGAATTATATAACATTATTTTGTAGGTTTACTGCCCCTTTAAGTGACCTATTAACATACAGTCTATTTTGTATTGTGACTAAAAACAAAGGGACATGGAGCACAAAGGAGAGAAAGAAACGATCTAAGTGCAGTATATCCAATAAAATAGTTATCTGTTATGGGCTCCATTTATCAATCATTTGGGGAATTCTCCTTTCTGTTCTCCTATCAGTTCTCCACAGCTCGCCTATGGAGAGGCTCACATGTGCGCCCGTATTTATCATAAAAAAGCTGTTGTTTTCTCCATAGGAGAGCTGAGGAGAAATAATGATACATTTTTCCAGTCGGATTAGTATCTTCTTATTTATCACTAAAAATATTCTCCATGTCAGTCCCATATAAACTAATAGAAATATTTATACAGCCTTCCTAGTAGTAGCTTTGTTAACGCCCCTCTTCAACAAACTGTCATGTAAGAAAATAGATCTACATTTTCATTGTTTTTGTTCTTCAATTTTATCGCTTTTTTATATCTTATTTTTATGCCCCAATAGATATAATTTTTGTGCTCTGTTATATATTATTTTTGCGCTCTATTATATATTTTGTTTTCACTCCATCATAAATTATTATTGCGCTCCAATAACTATTATTATTGTAAGAGACCTTTTTTTTGTGTAACTGCTTCTACAACTGGTAGTGAATAGATTTCTAATGCTGTTCTCCACTGTAGCTATGGAGAACTTTTTTGCAGAACTTGCAGGAGAACTTTCAGTCCTCCACAGGAGAATATAAATGATAAATTTGTAAGTAGGAGAATTATGAGAACTATATGAAATACGACTAAAAAGATCTAATTCATCCCTTTTTTTGGAGAACATGTTCTCCAAGGAGAGTGAGAAGAGAGTAGGAGAATTTTACAGTCAAACTAGCCCAATTTTAGGGGCATTTTTGAATGATAAATAGGGGAATTATTTCTCATGAGAACTTTTAGGAGAAAATATAGGAGAATTGGAATGATAAATGGAGCCCTATATATAAAATAGGTAAACTCACAAACGGGACCTCAAACAATGTGTTACAAGTGTTGGTACAGTTGACACCCCACTGAATCCTGGAGCACTCTCCATATCCCCAATCTCCTAAGTCCGTGAGCGCAACCACAGATGGCCAGAAGTCTTCATCCAGGCGGCATCTTCTATCTTCATCCATCTGGAGCGGAACAGGTCCATTTTCAAGACATCCGACACGGAGCATCCTCTTCGTTCGACGGCGACTGGAACAATGATGGGTCCTTTAAATAACATCATCCAAGATGGCGTCCCTTTAATTCTGATTGGCTGATAGAATTCTATCAGCCAATAGGAATTAAGGAAGAAAAAATCCTATTGGCTAATCCAATCAGCCAATAGGATTGAAGTTCAATCCTATTGGCTGATTAGAACAGCCAATAGGATTGAGCTCGCATACTATTGGCTGATTGGAACAGCCAATGGAATGTGAGCTCAATCCTATTGGCTGATTGGATCAGCCAATAGGATTTTTTCTACCTTAATTCCGATTGGCTGATAGAATTCTATCAGCCAATTGGAATTGAAGGGACGCCATCTTGGATGACGTCATTTAAAGGACCCGTCATTGTTCCAGTCGCCGTTGAATGAAGAGGATGCTCCACGTCGGATGTCTTGAAGATGGATCCGCTCCGCTCCGGATGGATGAAGATAGAAGATGCCGCCTGGATGAAGACTTCTGGTCGTCTGGAGGACCTCTTCTGCCCGGATAGGATGAAGACTTCGGACCGTCTGGAGGACCTCTTCTGCCTGGTTGGATGTAGACGTCTCAAGGTAGGGTGATCTTCAAGGAGGTAGTGTTAGGTTTTATTAAGGGGGGATTGGGTGGGTTTTAGAGTAGGGTTGGGTGTGTGGGTGGTGGGTTGTAAATGTTTTACAGGTAAAAGAGCTGATTACTTTGGGGCAATGCCCCACAAAAAGCCCTTTTAAGGGCTATTTGTAATATAGTGTAGGGTAGTGATTTTTATTATTTTCGGGGGCTTTTTATTTTATTAGGGGGATTAGATTAGGTGTAATTAGTTTTAAAAAATTGTAATTATTTTATTATTTTCTGTAATTTAGTGGGGGGGTTTTCAGTAATTTAGTTTATTTAATTTAATTGTAATTAATTGTAGTTAATGTAGGTAATGTATTTAATTATAGTGTAGTGTTAGGTGTAATTGTAACTTAGGTTAGGTTTTATTTAAAAGGTATATTTGTATTTATTTAAACTAAGAAGTTATTAAATAGTTAATAACTATTTAATAACTATTGTACCTAGTTAAAATAAATACAAAGTTGCCTGTAAAATAAAAATAAATCCTAAAATGGCTACAATGTAATTATTAGATATATTGTAGCAATTTTAGGGTAAGTATTTAGTTTTCAATAGGAATTATTTATTTAATGATAGGAATATTTATTTAGATGTATTTAAATTATATTTAAGTTAGGGGGGTCTTAGGGTTAGGGTTAGATTTAGCTTTAGGGGTTAATAACTTTATTATAGTGGCGGCGATGTTGGGGCGGCAGATTAGGGGTTAATAATTGTAAGTAGGTTGCGACGACATTGGGGGAGGCAGATTAGGGGTTCATAAGTATAATGTAGGTGGTGGCGGTGTCCGGAGCGGCAGATTAGGGGTTAATAATTATAATGTAGGTGGTGACGATGTTGGGGGCGGCAGATTAGGGGTTAATAAGTGTAAGATTAGGGGTGTTTAGACTCAGGGTTCATGTTAGGGTGTTAGGTGTAGACATAAAATGTGTTTCCACATAGGAATCAATGGGGCTGCTTTAGGAGCTGAACGCTGATTTTTGCAGGTGTTAGGTTTATTTTCAGCCGAATCTGCCCCATTGATTCCTATGGGGAAATTGTGCACGAGCACGTTTTGCCAGCTCACCGTTACTCTAAGCAGCGCTGGTATTGAGGTGAGATGTGGACCTAAATTTTGCTCTCCGCTCACTTTTTTTGCGGCTAACGCCGGGTATAGAAAAACCTGTAATACCAGCGCTGTCTTAAAGGGACATTAAACCCAAACATTTTCTTTCATGATTCAGATAGAAAATACAATTTTAAACAACATTCCAATTTACTTGTATTATTTAAATTGCTTCATTATTTAGATATCTTTTGTTAAAGAAATATCAATGCACATGGGTGAGCCAATCACATGAGGCATCTATGTGCAGCTACCAATCAGAAGCTACTGAGCCTATCTAGATATGCTTTTCAGGAAAGAATATAAAGAGAAGGAAGCAAATTAGATAATAGACGTAAATTAGAAAGTTGTTTAAAATTGTATTCTCCATCTGAATCCTGAAAGAAATTTTTTGGGTTTAATGTCCCTTTAAGTGAGCGGTGAGAAAAAAAATGCTTGTTAGCCCCGCACACCATTACCGACAAAAACTCGTAATCTAGCTGATTGTTAGCACGTTTTATGCACCATTTTGGTAAATTTGAGCAGTATTGAACATATGTGTAGAATGCTATATATATATATATCATTCTGAAAACTCCAGGGCTGCTTTTTATTCCCAGTCTGGCCCTGTTCCTGCAGGACAATGATCCATGCATGCATCAAAATCAACACAAAAATAGTTTACTGACAACAAAATCAAGGTTCTGCCATGGCCATCCCAGTCCCCTGACTTGAACCACATAGAAAAACCGTGGGGTGAACTGAAGAGGAGAGTCCACCAGTGTCAACCTTAACATTTTGAAGGATCTGAAGAGATTCTATATGGAGGAATGGTCTCAGATCCCTTGCCATGTATTCTCCAACCACTTCAGGCATTATAGGAGAAGACTCAGAGCTGTTATCTTGGCAAAGGGAGGTAGCACAAAGTAATGACTAAAAGGATGCCAATAATCGTGCCACACATATATTTAACAAAGATATTTTTTTTTATAAAACCGTGTTGTTTTTGCAATTGTTTAATATCCATGACAGCAGAGTATTTTTGTGTATTTTTTGAACAAAAGATCTAAAGGTTAAAAAATAAAGACAAATTTTCACAACCTTCTTTGCTCATATTTACCAAGGGTGCCAATATTAGTGGAGGGCACTGTATTTTATTCCTCAAAAGGCTTGCACTATTATCCTGGACCTATAGAAAGTGATTAATTCATCTGAGAGATGGGAATGGATACACATATGTTGTGAGTAAACTAGAGAATATGCACTTTTGTCAGTGGAGACTAAAGGGCAGAGGAAGAAGGCTACATTACTAATGTGCATATATATTTTTAAATAATTGTAGATGATGATGATGATGATGACGAAGATGAAGATTATAAGGAAGGTTCTCTCTGCCATTACTGTGAATTTTGCAAGGTAATACTCATACTCTGTTTCTCAGTGTAATAGCTGTAGTGCTATAAAACATTATTATCATGCTATATTCCTCTAAACCAGGGTTCTTCAAACCACGGGTCGGGACCCAATACTGGGTCGCAGCACCATGTTTACTGGGTCGCGACATGTGTGTGTTGTAGGAGAGTGTGTGTGATGTGTATGTTGTATGATTGTGTGTGGAGTGTATGTGTTTGGTATGAGTGTGCGTGTGGTGTGTGTTTTGTATGAGTGTGTGTGTGTTGTATAATAGTGTGTGTTATTACCTTTTACAACACTTCCAAGTTTGACTACAATCAGTAATAAGATATGCACACATTTTAGTCACTTTGACAAAAAAAAAAAAATAGGGTGAGAAAAAAAGTTTGAAGAACCTTGCTCTAAAGAAATTAAGGCCACAGATACCTCATAAAAAAATAGTGTTGATACCACAAATGTAAGCACAGTACTGTATTAAAGGGACATAAGAATTAACAAAAATATATATTTCTTTCATTTGAAAGTAAGTATTTAAAAAGATATTGCATTGCCTGTGCTGAATAGACTATTTCTGTGAGAGCTGACCCTATCAGCTGGTGAGTGGGAGATACCAAGGTAGTTGATCACTTTAAATGTAAATAGCTTTATTTAACCTTTTTTGTGCAAAAAATATTTTGAAGATGTTTAACTGCTGCTCTGTCATATACATGATAGAATACATTTTAGTGAATTTACCTTTAACCATATGCACTGGCTTCCAAAAAAGTGTCCCCAAATGTAAATAAAACAAAGGGATCAATGCAATTAGCTTGCTTGAAACACATTATCCAGGCTTTTGACAAAAATACATTTTACCAGCCAAAGGCTAAGATATATTCCTATCATCCATACTCTAGTCTAGAACATATACTTTTTATTGTTTAGTTGTAGCATGTATGACTCCTTCCTCTGGTACAGACAAAGCTGCCTCTCACATATGTCTTAGCTTCCAGTCGTCCCACGTTTTGTGAGACTAATACAGGTTTGGAGATTAAAATCACCTTTCTTCCTGCCTCTTTTTGCCTTATATTTATGTATCAGCCTACCTTAGCCTGTTCCAACCTCATTCTGTACAGCAAGACTTGGCTTCCTGACAAACCAAACCCCACATTTACTGCCCACCCTGAATAAAATACTGATATGCATGTACATGATGCCCACCCTGAATAAAATACTGATATGCATGTACATGATGCCCACCCTGAATAAAATACTGATATGCATGTACATGATGCCCACCCTGAATAAAATACTGATATGCATGTACATGATGCCCACCCTGAATAAAATACTGATATGCATGTACATGATGCTCACCCTGAATAAAATACTGATATGCATGTACATGATGACCACCCTGAATAAAATACTGATATGCATGTACATGATGCCCACCCTGAATAAAATACTGATATGCATGTACATGATGCCCACCCTGAATAAAATACTGATATGCATGTACATGATGCCCACCCTGAATAAAATACTGATATGCATGTACATGATGCCCACCCTGAATATAATACTGATATGCATGTACATGATGCCTATGGCCCACCCTGAATAAAATACTGATATGCATGTACATGATGCCCACCCTGAATAAAATACTGATATGCATGTACATGATGCCCACCCTGAATAAAATACTGATATGCATGTACATGATGCCTATGGCCCACCCTAAATAAAATACTGATATGCATGTAAATTATACCCACCCTGAATAAAATACTGATATGCATGTACATGATGCCCACCCTGAATAAAATACTGATATGCATGTACATGATGCCCACCCTGAATAAAATACTGGTATGCATGTACATGATGCCCATGGCCCACCCTGAATAAAATACTGATATGCATGTACATGATACCCACCCTGAATAAAATACTGATATGCATGTACATGATGCCCACCCTGAATAAAATACTGATATGCATGTACATGATGCCTATGGCCCACTCTGAATAAAATACTGATATGCATGTACATGATGCTCACCCTGAATAAAATACTGATATGCATGTACATGATGTCCACCCTGAATAAAATACTGATATGCATGTACATGATGCCCACCCTGAAAAAAATACTGATATGCATGTACATGATGCCTATGGCCCACCCTGAATAAAATACTGATATGCATGTACATGATGCCTATGGCCCACCCTGAATAAAATACTGATATGCATGTACATGATGCCCACCCTGAATAAAATACTAATATGCATGTACATGATGCCCACCCTGAATAAAATACTAATATGCATGTACATGATGCCTATGGCCCACCCTGAATAAAATACTGATATGCATGTACATGATGCCCACCCTGAATAAAATACTGATATGCATGTACATGATGCCCACCCTGAATAAAATACTGATATGCATGTACATGATGCCCACCCTGAATAAAATATTGATATGCATGTACATGATGCCCACCCTGAATAAAACACTAATATGCATGTACATGATGCCCATGGCCCACCCTGAATAAAATTCTGATATGCATGTACATGATGTCCACCCTGAATAAAATACTGATATGCATGTACATGATGTCCACCCTGAATAAAATACTGATATGCATGTACATGATGCCCACCCTGAATAAAATACTGATATACATGTACATGATGTCCACCCTGAATAAAATACTGATATGCATGTACATGATGTCCACCCTGAATAAAATACTGATATGCATGTACATGATGCCTATGGCCCACCCTGAATAAAATACTGATATGCATGTACATGATGCCCACCCTGAATAAAATACTGATATGCATGTACATGATGCCCACCCTGAATAAAATACTGATAGGCATGTACATGATGCCTATGGCCCACTCTGAATAAAATACTGATATGCATGTACATGATGCTCACCCTGAATAAAATACTGATATGCATGTACATGATGCCCACCCTGAATAAAATACTGATATGCATGTACATGATGCCCACCCTGAATAAAATACTTATATGCATGTACATGGTGCCTATGGAAGCTGTAACGTATGTTAGAAGTTAGCTGTTCTCATTGATATGATAATTATCTGCCATTTTGTTATTGGTTTGTCCTTTTGAATGAGATCAAGGCATCTGGAAATTTCTCCTGTGGTGAGGCAGTGCACTAATTGAATCCCCATAAAGCAAGCTACCCCAGTATTTCCAATGCTAAACTGGGCATCTTTGTATAATACTTGTAAACAGACTTAGCAAGGCTCATGCAAACTCCACACTGTTTTGCCACAATGTATTGTGTTGTTTTCTCAAGGTTTTCACTTAGATGAAAAAAGGTAACATACAAAATAACTGAGATGTAAAGGTGTCCATTTTTATTTAAATAACAATATTTTGAAGAGCCACATTAAGCCTAAAGCAAAACATATTTGTAAAGAAAAAGGTAACTTAAAATAGTATTATATATAATGCAAATTTAAGGTTTTATTTATTTAATCATTACACAAACATTCAACTGATAAATAAGAATTTCTATGTTTAACGTCCCTTTAAGACTAAATATACCATTACAATGCTGAACATCTTCTGCCAGGGTTATCATTTTGTTATATTGAGAGCATCTGTAAATTATGTGACATGACCCTCTTCATCAGCTTAATCATTTTGTTGTAAATAGATCATTTTGTCAACAAAAAGACAGTGCTGGTTTTTAAGACTGATAGGTCACTTTGTGAAGAATCACCCTTTATATAAAATAAATAAACAGGATATTCCCATAAGACCTGTTCCTAATGCAAATTATTTCTCCTTCCTTAGCACTGTGGTGATTGTGAAAAGTGCCCCTGCGATGAAAAGGACAAGAGTGAACACTGTAAAAATTGCGAGGTGAGTATCCTTAATGCTGAGCCATTACTAGACATCTGGCAGCAAACAGTGGTTAACCTCTTGGCTGCCTGAGAGCTCACGCACATTGCCATGAGTTATATAACAGTTTTCAGTGGAAAAAAGGGGGAGTATCATGTCTTCAATGGAGCAGTTATCTGGAAATTATATTTTCCCCAACTGCAGTTCTACTGAATTCTATTCTGGTCTATTGTAGCTTTTAACCTCTTGGCTACTTGTGAGGGATGCAATGTAACATAAAACCAAGTTAATGATATTAGCAGGATTGTCATGGCCTTTCTGCTTTATATTACTTTTTTCATCTTTAACAGTTTTTTCCCCCAACACCTGCATTTCTTGACATATTTATGTATTTATTTTTATCCACAGTATTGTCAGTTCTGTTATGTCTGCCCAGTTATATGTGAGACAGCCTGCAAGCCTGGTAAGTAATATAACCTAGTTATTATCCAGAAATGCATTGAAATATCCCTGGCATCCAGAAATCCAATCCTTTCCCAGTGAGCAGTGAGACTGTCTGTCTGTTCCATGCTTGAAACTCTCACTCTCTAGCTCTATAAATATCCTATTGTTTCTTTAGAAAAATAATGCTTCATGCAATTGATTGTATCTATTATTAGCTGTGACTTGCACATGATCAATCTCATAACAGCTGCACTGTAATAGCAAGCAGGTAATAGTGACAGACAGCTGCACTGTAACAGCAAGTAGGTAATAGGGACAGACAGCTATCACTGTAACAGCAAGCAGGTAATAGTGACAGACAGCTGCACTGTAACAGCAAGCAGGTAATAGTGACAGACAGCTGCACTGTAACAGCAAGCAAGTAATAGTGACAAATTGCTGCACTGTAACATCAAGCAGGTAATAGTGACAGACAGCTGCACTGTAACAGCAAGCAAGTAATAGTGACACACAGCTGCACTGTAACAGCAAGCAGGTAAAAGTGACAGACAGTTGCACTGTAACAGCAAGCAGGTAATAGTGACAGACAGCTGCACTATTACAGCAAGCAGGTAATAGTGACAGACAGCTGCACTATTACAGCAAGCAGGTAACAGTGACAGACAGCTGCACTGTAACAGTGACAAACAGCTGCACTGTAACAGCAAGCAAGTAATAGTGAGAAACAGCTGCACTGTAACAGCAAGCAGGTAAAAGTGACAGACAGTTGCACTGTAACAGTGACAAACAGCTGCACTATAACAGCAAGCAGGTAAAAGTGACAGACAGCTGTACTGTAACAGCAAGCAAGTAATAGTGAGAAACAGCTGCACTGTAACAGCAAGCAGGTAAAAGTGACAGACAGTTGCACTGTAACAGCAAGCAGGTAATAGTGACAGACAGGTAGCTGCACTGTAACAGCAAGCAGGTAATAGTGACAGACAGCTGCACTGTAACACCAAGCAGGTAAAGGTGGCAGACAGTTGCACTGTAACAGCAAGCAAGTAATAGTGACAGACAGCTGCACTGTAACAGCAAGCAGGTAATAGTTACAGACAGTTTCACTGTAACAGCAAGCAGGTAATAGTGATAGACAGCTGGACCTTAACAGCAAGCAGGTAATAGTGACAGACAGACCACTGCACTGTAACACCAAGCAGGGATTAGTGACAGAAAGCTGCACTGTAAGAGCAAGCAGTCAATAGTGACAGACAGCTGCACTGTAACAGCAAGCAGATAATAGTGACAGACAGCTTCACTGTAACAGCAAGCAGGTAAAAGTGATAGACAGCTGCACTGTAACAGCAAGCAGGTAATAGTGACAGACAGCTGCACTGTAACAGCAAGCAAGTAATAGTGACAAATTGCTGCACTGTAACATCAAGCAGGTAATAGTGACAGACAGCTGCACTGTAACAGCAAGCAAGTAATAGTGACACACAGCTGCACTGTAACAGCAAGCAGGTAAAGGTGACAGACAGTTGCACTGTAACATCAAGCAGGTAAAGGTGACAGACAGCTGCACTGTAACAGTGACCGACAGCTGCACTGTAACAGCAAGCAGGTAAAAGTGACCGACAGCTGCACCGTAACATCAAGCAGGTAATAGTGACAGACAGCTGTACTATTACAGCAAGCAGGTAATAGTGACAGACAGCTGCACTGTAACAGTGACCGACAGCTGCACTGTAACAGCAAGCAGGTAAAAGTGACAGACAGTTGCACCGTAACATCAAGCAGGTAATAGTGACAGACAGCTGCACTGTAACAGCAAGCAAGTAATAGTGAGAAACAGCTGCACTGTAACAGCAAGCAGGTAAAAGTGACAGACAGTTGCACTGTAACAGCAAGCAGGTAATAGTGACAGACAGCTGCACTGTAACAGCAAGCAGGTAAAGGTGGCAGACAGTTGCACTGTAACAGCAAGCAAGTAATAGTGACAGACAGCTGCACTGTAACAGCAAGCAGGTAATAGTGACAGACAGTTGCACTGTAACAGCAAGCAGGTAATAGTGATAGACAGCTGGACTGTAACATCAAGCAGGTAATAGTGACAGACAGACCGCTGCACTGTAACACCAAGCAGGGATTAGTGACAGAAAGCTGCACTGTAAGAGCAAGCAGGCAATAGTGACAGACAGTTGCACTGTAACAGCAAGCAGGTAATAGGGACAGACAGCTGCACTGTAACAGCAAGCAGGTAAAAGTGACAGACAGTTGCACTGTAACAGCTAACAGGTAAAAGGAACATACAGCTGCATTGTAAAAGCAAGCAAGTAATAGTGACAGACAGTTGCACTGTAAGAGCAAGCAGGTAAAAGTGACAGACAGTTGCACTGTAAGAGCAATCAGGTAATAGTGACAGACAGCTGCACTGTAAGAGCAAGCAGGTAATAGTGACCGACAGCTGCACTGTAACAGCAAGCAGGTAATAGTGATAGACAGCTGCACTGTAACAGCAAGCAGGTAATAGTGACAGACAGCTGCACTGTAACAGCAAGCAGGTAATAGTGACACACAGCTGCCCTGTAAGAGCAAGCAGGTAATAGTGGCACACAGCTGCACTGTAACAGCAAGCAGGTAATAGTGACAGGCAGCTGCACTGTAACAGCAAGCAGGTAATAGTGACACACAGCTGCCCTGTAAGAGCAAGCAGGTAATAGTGGCACACAGCTGCACTGTAACAGCAAGCAGGTAATAGTGACAGGCAGCTGCACTGTAACAGCAAGCAGGTAATAGTGACAGACAGTTGCACTGTAAAAGCAAGCAGGTAATAGTGAAAGCCAGCTGCACTGTAACAGCAAGCTGGTAATAGTGACAGACAGCTATCACTGTTTGTGTGAGCCGCTGGGAAGATCACAGGTTAACTGCACAGTAACATTGGCACCTGTATGATACATACTAGTGCTGTTGCTGCTGTGGTGAAAAGCCATTTATAGTTTGCTTTTGCCTATAAGATGTCATTATTATTTAGAAACAACACCCAATATGCAGACGGTCACTTTATTATAGTTATCTGAGTGTAATACAGCTATAACACAAATGTGTGCTGATTTTTTTCCGTTTGGCCTGTTTAAGCAAACTTGAATAAGATCTAACCTTGGGTATTGTCGGGCAAACACATTAAAAATGAATATCTATACTATAATCACATTTGTAACGCGTCCGTCGCCAGTTGCGCACACATCTTCAAAGGAATGTTGGCTGCGCGAGGCAGCCAAACGAATCAACCAGGTGGATTCCGAAAATGGCAGGGTGGTGAAAGAATCCACCGCAAGTGGATTCTTTCACCACCCTGCCATTTTCGGAATGGATTCTGAAAATTCTTTCACCACCCTGCCATTTTCGGAATCTACCTGGATGCAGCATAGGTAGACCTGAAGCCTTTAATCAATAACCCTAATTAACCTATTAACCCCTATAACGCTAACCCCCCACAACGCAAATAACTAATTTAATTGTTAAGCCCCCTAACCTAACACCCCCTAAATTAACCCCAATTACTACTAAATTACAATTAAAAATAAAAAAGTAACATTAAATTACAAAAAATACAAAAGTCTAACATTACAGAAAAAAAGAAACAAAATTATCAAAAATAAAAAAATGTATACCTAATCCCTATGAAAATAAAAAAGCCCCCCTCCCAAAATAAAAACACCCCTAATCTAAACTACCAAAATCCCTTAAAAGGGCCTTTTGTAGGGTATTGCCCTAAGTTAAACAGTTCTTTCACCTCTAAAAAATACCCCTAACAGTAAATAAGTCCCCCTAACAGTAAATAAACCCCACCCACCTAACCCCCAAAATAAAACAAACCTAACACTAAAAAGACTAAACTACCCATTGCCCCTAAAGGGGCATTTGTATGGGCACTACCCTTAAAAGGGCCTTCAGATATTTTACTGCCCTTAAAAAGGCAATCAGCTCTTTCTCAAGCCCAAAAAAACCCTAATCTAAAAAAAAAAAAAAAATTAAAATAAAAAAGCCTAAACCTTCACTGTTTCTGAAGTCCAGCGGAGAAGGTCTTCCAGACGAATCCATCATCTTCTATCTTCATCCGGAGTGAAGGCGACGCAGAGCGGAGGTGTGGCGCTGTGTTCCCGATGCCTGGATCCTCAAGGGCGGCGGTCCTTGGCGGCGTGGAAGCTCCTCTTCATGCGATTGTCCGTTGCACACTGAAGATTAAATGCAAGGTACCCCATATTTATTGGGGTACCTTGCATTTCTATTGGCTGAAATTTTGAAATCAGCCAATAGGATGAGAGCTACTGAAATCTTATTGGCTGATTTGAACAGCCCATAGGATTTCAATAGCTCTAATCCTATTGGCTGATTTCAAAATTTCAGCCAATAGGAATGCAATCAATTTGGGGTACCTTGCATTCCTATTGGCTGAAATTTTGAAATCAGCCAATAGGAATGCAAGGTACCCCAAATTGATTGCAGTACCTTGCATTCAATCTTCAGTCTTTGACAGACATCGGATGAAGAGGAACGCCGCCGCCGAGTACCGCCACCGAGTACCGCTGTTGAGGACCGCCGCTGAGGATCCAGGCATCTTGAACACAGCTCCGCACCACGCCGCCTTCACTCCAGATGAAGATAGAAGATGATGGATCCATCTGGAAGAAGACCTTGTCCGCTGGACTTCAGGAACAGAGTGAGTACCTATCTGGGGCTTAATTTTAGGCTTTTTTATTTTAATCTTTGGTGTGTTTTTTTTTAGATTAGGGATTTTTTTGAAAAAGAGCTGATTGCCCTTTTAAGGGAAATAAAATAGCTAAAAGAAAAAAGATGAACTTAAAAAAGTGAATGAGCAATAGTTGTGCAAGGGCTTGGCACCGCTATAATTGAGCAAAAAAGATCCACAAATCCGATATCTTACCAGACTTTCAGTTCACTATGAGGGTGAGGCTTATTAAATTTCAATCCATGAACAAAGCTAACAGAGACCATATACACTTATTCAATGCTGACACATACTTCTACACACTCCCGTACCTTGCACAGGCTAAGTGTGAGGGAAAAAAGTCAGCAGAAACGACCTGCAACATATGCACCCGTAACCAGTATTTAGACAGGCAGAATAGTGTTTGGCAACAAACTGTAGCGTGAATACTTCACTCCCCCCCAGGAGAGACGTCTGGAAGCAGCGGTCTCAAAAGGTCCTGGCAATGGCAATGCACAGCTTGTCCGTGACAGCGTTCCAATGTAGCTCCTTGTTAGACGCTGTTCATCGTGTGTGCTGAGAAACCAGGTGACCTGAAACGGAGACCAGATGATTACACAAAGACTTGCGGATGGTGCCACAGTAACTTGCGTATACCTAGTGGAAGTGCTAAAGCTGATTTGCAATGGAAAGGATAAATGAGAAAACTCCTTTTGTTGAGCGGACCCCTGCAAATCCGCAAATATGAAGCATCAGAAAAAAAAGGTTAAAAAGAGTCCATTATCCAATTTCTTAAATGTTAAAAGTTACTTTATTGAGGGTCATATAAAAAAGAGGTAAGGAATAGAATCCAAACATACAGAGCCAGTGCAAAGTCTGACCGGTTTCGGTCGGAAAACCGTAATCATAGACTTAATTTAAAACAGCTGTTCATACCTTAAAAAGGAAACAAAACATTCTAGTTGGTTAAAACATAAACCAATCAATGGCTAAGCATTAACAAAATGGGAGAGGACACATATAAGTTAACTATTAATATGTTGGAGGAATGGAAAACTGCATAATGGAGTATAAGGTTAACTAGCATATAATGATTAGTTGTAACAAATGGTTAAAGCACCACATAGAAACCATATTATAAGCAGTAATGAGCAGAATGGAAACCATATATCAAGAGTGTCTAATATTTTGTGCATAGCCAAAGATAAACATAGATACATATGGAAAAAATTATTCATATATCCAGTTAATTATATATGTATATTTTCAACTGTTATACAAAGTGCACAGAGTAAGCATAAATGATGATCCATTAAAGGCATAAACAGCCATATATTGCCTAGAGCCTGTTTAAGCCAAGCTATACTAGAAATGTTCACTGTAATAATATGCTCACTCAAAATGTGAATTACACTTATATAAATATCTGAATGAATAACACTGACATATAACAGAAAAAAATGTAAATATGTTAATATTTATGGTAAAATTAAAGGGCTTGTTTCATATTCCAGTATGCCCAGACTACTAAACCATTCAATGTACAAACATTACACCTATAGTAAAGGTTAGTAATGACAGTTTCCTTGCAACTGTGCATTGCTAAGAGTAGACATAGCTAAACATGAGAGGAAATCTGGTTACTTAATATATGTGTAATATCGTCCATTATACAGTATACATAATGGGAACATAAGTTAAAAACTATTAAAGGGACATAATACTCATATGCTAAATCACTTGAAACTGATGCAGTATAACTGTAAAAAGCTGACAGGAAAATATCACCTGAGCATCTCTATGTAAAAAAGGAAGATATTTTACCTCACAATCTCCTCAGCTCAGCAGAGTAAGTTCTGTGTAAAAAGATATACTCAGCTGCTCCCAGCTGCAGGTAAAAATAAAAAAAAATATGAAGAAATGAACAGCAGCCAATCAGCATCAGCAGTGCTGAGGTTATGAACTCTTACTGTGATCTCATGAGATTTGACTTAACTCTCATGAGATTTCATAGTAAGCTTCCTTTACCTGATTGGTGAAATAATATGAGAGTGCACGATGCTCATCCTTTCAGCTGTCCCAGGACAGACACACTAAAATGCTGCTTAGAAATCCTTTACAATGGGAGGTGGCTACTGAGGAACTTTTGAGGTAAAATATCTTTCTTTTTTACATAGAGTTGTTCAGGAGATATTTTCTAGTCAGCTTTTTACAGCTATGCTGCATCACTTTCAAGTGTTTAAACATTTGGGTATTATGGCCCTTTAAGGGCAAATACAGCCACAATTTCAATAGCTTCTTACATATTACAATAAGCCCAAACTTCCAGCTATTTTAATATACATGTCTTGCACCTGCAATAAAGATTCATAATAGCAGATAACTTACGTATACTACAACTAGTAGCAAAATGTTAAACAAAACACATTTAAAACCCAAACAACCTATGATTAATCCTAAAATTAGTTGTGTAAGATCTTAGACCTCCTATATAGATAGTGTATTCATTCTGAGCTATATATACTCAAAATTAGGGTACTCTAAGTCATTCACAACAATGTTTATTTTAATAGACAAACTGGCACAAATTTACCTGTGCCATTAGTTAAAGGGACACTGAACCCAAATTTTTTCTTTCATGATTCAGATAGAGCATGCAATTTTAAGCAACTTTCTAATTTACTTCTATTATCAATTTTAATTCGTTCTCTTGCTATCTTTATTTGAAAAAGAAGGCATCTCAGCTAAAGAGCCAGCAAATGTTTGCTTCAGTACCATGGACAGCACTTGTTTATTGGTGCTGACCAATCAGCAAGGACAACCCAGGTTGTTCACCAAGAATGGGCCGGCATCTAAACTTACGTTCTTGCTTTTCAAATAAACATACCAAGAGAATGAAGAAAATTTGATAATAGGAGTAAATTAGAAAGTTGCTTAAAAATGCATGCTCTATGTGAATCATGAAAGACATTTTTTGAGTACAGTGTCCCTTTAATAATGTCATGCTCAGAGTTGAATCCCACTGGTATCAAACTTTTAAGTTTCAAAATCCAGTAGGTTTCTTGTCTACTTAAGGCCGAAAGTCTGTCTCCTCCCCTAGGTTTTTTGGGGATCTGTTCTATTGCTTGCCATTTAAAGCTAGTCACATCTTGGTCATGAACATCCAAAAAATGCAGTGATAATGCAGAGCATGGTCTATCTCCTGATATATAGGACAGGTGCTCTCTCACCCGAGTACCCACGTCTCTTGTAGTTCTACCAACATAAGAAATAGAACACGTGGTACAATCAATCAGGTAGATGACATATGTGCTTCTGGAATTAATGCACCCTGTTACGGTTACCCTTAGTCTCGCTGAGAGATGGACCGCTTAGTAGCCTGGATCCCTATTGCTAAAGAGGGGAGAAGCTGCTTTCCATAGTATTCTATATGAGTCTCGCAAATATAGAATAATCTCCCTTAGCTGCAGTACAGCTAGGATACCCTTCTGCCCACAAAAACGAGTCAACGCTGCGATTGAGGGTCAAACAAGAACTCAGGACTGGGATGCCCAGCCTGCTTTTTATTAAGGTTACATGCACACAGGGCACTCCCAGGGGGAGAGGGGGGGAAGCACAAAATCCCCCATCACACATTTAGATAGAGAGCACTGTCCTTTGACAGGCCACAATAGGATTACAGTACTTAAGATAACAAGTTTACAAGTTCATCTTATCAATTAGTAGTCTGGCTCCAGAGGTGATTAGACAATGGGATTTGTTATCACTAAACTTAGAGCTGAGGCCAGCAAACGTGTAATTAGACAATAGTTTCTAAAAGCTGAAAAAAAAGAGTTAACTCTTTATGAAATGATACTTGTTACGGTTTTCTTGGAGCCCTTCTTAGGCGCTGGCTTGCTGGTTCAGGCATTGCTGCTGGGAAATAAGCTCTTCACAACAAAATAACTAATGCTTCTGTAACACACCCTTTAGTCTCAAAGATCGTACTCTGGGACTTAAATGTTCTACTTATTTTGATGTGATCACAGGAGGTTCATGTCCGTTTACCACATTTGTATGTTCCGTTGTGGTGTAGTCATGAGCTAGATCTCTCATCCCTGAGCATACTTGGGGAAAGTATATTGCCCAGGGATGCAGCACGTCTAGCTACGAACATACATCCTCCTTCTATTCTCTCCCTCAACTTGACATCCCCCATGAGTATGGGTAAATTTTTGTTCACTATCTTACAGATCTCTTTGTACTGATTAGAATAGGAAGTAATAAACTTGAGTTTTGGCTGGTTATCAAGTGATCTATCCATCTTTTTACTTTTGTCAACAAGCAACATTGATCTATCCATCTTGCTCACAATAAAATAGCTGAATGGCCTTTTTAAGGGCAATGCCCATACAAATGCCCCTTTAGAGTAAATGGGTAGTTTAGTTATTTTTAGTGTTAGGTTTTTTTATTTTGGGGGGTTTGGTGGGTGAGGTTTTTTTTACTGTTGGGGGGACTTAGTATTAGATTAGGGGGTGTTTTTATTTTGGGGGGGGCGCAGTAGCTGACTGGTGGCTGCACATAGATGCTTTGTGTCATTATTATGGTCATCATCATCATTTATTTGTACAGCGCCACAACACTCTGTAGAGCTGGCTCTGCAACCTGTTTGAATAAAAATGCTAGAAGGTTGCATGAAGTTTGCTAACTGCCATCTAGACAGTTTCATTGGTTAAAAAAAAAGAAGCTAGGCTTGTGCAACCTGAGACCTTTGCTCAAAGGTAACAAAGTATTTCTCACAATTTGCTTTCTTAGGCAAACATTTTGCAAATTAACTTCAGTGCTATAAAGAATGTGTCACCATTATTAGCAATTTTCATGTTAATAGTTCCCTTTAGAACTAGCTGCCATGTATTTCAAGAAGCCTCAATATTAGCCACCTGTTAATCGTCTAACAGAGAGAAAGGGAGTCTGAATATACTAATATATGGTGCTAGCTCGCCATCTAGTGTCTGTATTGAGATTTAACACTGGACTTGACTAGTACCTGTAATAGCTAACTTTATATCAATTCCATAGTAATAAAGGGACAGTAAAGTCAAAATTTAACTTGTATGATTCAGATAGGACATGCAATTTTAAACATGTTTCCAGTTTACTTTTAACATCAAATTTGCTTTGTTCTCTTTGTATTCTTTGTTGAAGGCTAGACCTGATTTCTAAGCCCTTGAAGACGTTCTCTAATTTCAGTGCATTTTATTAGCTTTTCACAGCTAAACAGTGCTAGTTCATGTGTGTCATAAAGATAACATTGTGCTTGCTTCAGTGCAGTCAGCCCTAATTGGCTGAAATGCAAGTTTGTAATAAGCACTGAGATAACGGGGCAGTCTGCAGAGGCTTAGATACAAGGCAATCACAGAGGTAAAAGATATAATAATATAACAGCGTTGGTTATGCAAAACTGGGGAATTAGTAATAAAGGGATTATCTATCTATTTAAACAATAATAAAATCAAGTAGACTGTCCCTTTAAGGTGAAAACTTTCTCTTTCAGCCTTTTATTAGTTTATCTGACCTAGTCACTGAAAGTGAACATGCTGTATAGATAACTGCTGCGCCTCATTATATTCACATCTCTATTACTGTTATGTAATGATATATACAATTATAAGCTGTATAGATTTCTTTTTTTCTGTGTTGCATAACACATTGTCAGATGATGATAATTATTATTATTATTATTATTATTATAATACATAGAGCAAGAATATAAATAATGCAGACCCCTAAATCTTTAAATGAAGGGGCTGTACATAGGTGGAACAACATGGAGACTTTCGAGGAACTTATCTGCCCTCAGACTAAAGACAGCCAGCTGAGTCAGGCCCCCATAACTGGCCAGCTAAAGTAACATCCGTTGAAACTACAACCTGTCTTTAACAGGGCCTGACTTGTAAACTACAATACGCCTGTCTGACATATAACCCAAGTTCCAGAAGCCAGTTTAGGACTTGTATTAACCTGGAATGTAGAGATAAGACTATTACAGAGAAAACAAATGGGGTGAAATGCAATTGTACACCCTACACAGACCTATTTTGCCTGGCTGCTGTGTTGTAATGCAGCCAGACAAAACTATATAGTTACCACCTTGGCTGCTGGCAACAAATAAAGCAGCAATACCGCAACCTTGGCTGATGATAACAGACAAAACCGTTATTCTGGTGTGTGTGTCCCACTACAATCAGCTGCTGATAATACACCAAGCAGTGATTTTGACTACCAGATGGCCTTTATTTCAATCTGCCTTGAAACATTATTAAAGGAACTAAATAAAACTGCAATAGAAAAATGCTCTAATGCATGTCTACTACTATGTGCTTAACTCATGCAAATTGGTTAATCACATAATTAAAGAGACACTAAAGTCAAAATTAAAGTTTCATCATTTAGATAAAGCGCATGCAATTTAAAAAAACAACTTTTCATTATACTTCCATTATCAAATCTTTCTACAGTTCTATTTTCTATTGAGTATGTCCACAGTATCTACGCATATATACATTTTGTGATTGGCTAATGGCTGTCACATGATGCAGGGTGAGGGAAAATTGGATTAACTTTGCAATTTAATAGAAAATATTCTAATGTTCATTTTAAATTCAAAGTGAGTGCTATGCCATTGTCTTTTGGTGTGTATTTTTTCCAATATTCAGTTTTACTGCATTTAGTGGTCCTTTAAAGTCAGCTCTGGAGCAGCAATATACATCTGCCCCTGCGTTGGACACAACTGCTGACTGGAGGTTGAGCACGTCCCTTGTTACTGACTCACAGCCCATGTTTAACTCAGGATAGGCAATATGCTGCTGCTCCAAAGATGACTTTGACTATGTATTTTATAGGGATATGAAACCCAAATATTTTCTTTCATGGTTCAGATAGAGCATGCAATTTTAAGCAACTTTCTAATTTACTCCGATTATCATTTTTTCTTCGTTCTCTTGCTATCTTTATTTGAAAAGGCAGGAATGTAAGCTTAGGAGCCGGACATTTATCCACTAATCAGATAATAGGAATAAATTAGAAAGTTGCTTAAAATTGCATGCTCTATCTGAATCATAGAAGAAAAAAATGGGTTTCATATCCCTTTAATCACATAGTAATAGACAAGCAATAGTGCAATAACAGAATGCTCTAATGCAATCAAGCATTTTCTTATTGCAGATTTATGTCCCTTTAATATTTTACTCTAATGGTTGAAATTCGTTACAGATAAATCTGTTGTTTCTGCCTGCAAATACCTGCAGCATAATGGTCATATATTGTATGGAGTATGGCAGAACAATGCTGCTTGGGTTATGTGAAGCTGATGTGACAGTCACACATATAGTGAGTCATAGTGAATGTGACATTAATATGCTTCTTGATCCATACATATTGTTGCAGATTTGGTGCTGTATTGGTAAATAGTAAACAGGCAGCTAGGGAGTTGCCTTTGACCCTCAGACACTACACCTGCATCCTCCATTTTCTTTTCTCTTGAGCAGGAGAGAATGCCCTTTATCCACTAAACACATATTCCATACCCGCTAATATTGCAACAGTTGCACCCACCACTAGATGTAAGGGTTGTGGCCTTGTGACCCAGGAGTGGGGTTAGGAGGGCCATGGGCATTTCTGGGTAGTTTGTGGCCTAATGATATGGGCACTATTTTGGTTCCCAAGGTAGGACCTAGGTGTACCATTGATGGATTTACCAGTGGGACTGAACTAACAATTTGGGATTGCCTGACAAACTGCAGGAAGATTGGGA